>NC_133526.1:175814280-176117612 GCF_048544455.1 Silene latifolia
GAGTCTAATTTGTATTAGTGGGCAACTTGAGTACTACTAATCAATGCGGTCATTTATGGCGATCAGGGTGCTATGAGAAAGATCAGTGTAATCTTGAAACAAAGTGGTAACATTTATGGCGATCAGGGTGCTAATTTCTTAGCTTCTTCATCTGATAAAATCAGTTATGCAGCGGCCGGTATTAAAAAACAATCTCAAATTAACAGAAACTTAGCAGGAAAAGTGCTGAGAATAATATAATGTTTCAACAACATTCTTTCTTGTCTCAATTATGGTCCTCATGTGTTTCATTCGGATGAACTTTGCTACTTCACTTCCCTTGCTATTTGAAGTGGAACTTGATTATTTCAGTTTCAATCTCAGATTAATGCATTAAGTTTAATAGAAACTCATACCTACACAATGACTCGACATAACAGGAGTCGAGCCAAACTGACTTCAGAATTCGTAAATCTGTAGTATGCGCATCTCCATTTGCAGCAAAAGCGAAAGCAAACTAGCAGATTTAACACCTAAATCAGCATCAAAATCTACTCAGATAAAGCCTGCAATTTTCGCCCAATAATCGACTCAATTCGCTCCCACAAAATGAGAGTAACATCCTCTAGAAGTCGACCATAACTTGAACTAATTGAACCCAAAGAACGAATTTCTGAAACCCTAATTTCAAAAATTCAACAAATTAATGCAATTAAAGCAATTAGGGATTAGAAGACACCTGAAATTGGAGATAGAATGCCAGTTTAACCCTCCTTGAATAAATTACTACACTCGCACACTCGGATTTGAACCAATAGCTGCATAGAAATCAATTCGAAGCAGCAAATCGGCACCGAACTTGTGGCAACAAATAAGATTGATATGGATTGGGTTTGTCGCCATGGTTGCCACAACAGGAGACGACGGAGGTGGAGGTTAGGACGGCGGTCATCGCAGCAGTAAGCGATGGAGCTCGGACATGCGGTGCTGGTAGAGGTGTGAGTCGCAGCAGGGATGATGGTCGAAGAGAGAGAAAGAAATATGAGAGAGATGGAAAATTGGGAAATGAATTATGTTTGGACAGGTTGGTGGATGCGCGACAATTTTGGGGATGAGTGATTATCTCTTTCGTCCAGTATTACTAAAGATCTAAGAGGCTATGAATGGTTCTCACAGTTCTCATTATACTAGTAGTTCTCAGGATCTCGACCCTATATATATATATATATATATATATATATATATATATATATATATATATATATATATATATATATATATATATATATATATATATATATATATATATATATATATATCGTTTTTTTTTGACCGTGTCGATTATAATTATCGTAGTTCACCAATATAGTTCACATAAAAGGTGATAGATAATAAATCGACAAGATCTTTCATATATTTAAAATTGAGATTAGCCTTTCCAAATAGTAGGACTCATGAATCCCTTTGACATTTGGGGTAGATTCGGTTCCCCGTGGTACTTTCATTTTTCATTGGGTAAGTGGGGTAATAAAACGTTATTACACGCGAAATTTGGCTGGTCTCAACGGGACATGAAGACTAGTCTTATGTTCCGAGGCTAGAGATGAACTTAACGTAATTTCATCGACCGAGAGTTCTAATTGTAGAATCAGTTAAAGAGTTAACCCACCGAGTTATATTAGTGAGGGATGTATCGGTTTCCCGTGCCCAAGTTAATATGGATTTGGATCTCGGAATCGTTTATATAATTGAGTGGAGCTCATTATATAAATGCTAAAACATGTTAAAATATTTTCATTATTTACGATGAATGCTGATTTTCCTGTTGTTTTATTGTTTTTAATATTATTCTATTTCATTACTCCTACTCATATGCGATATTATTCGTTTGTAACACGAGTCTCCGCTAAACCACTATTGCTAACGACAAGGAATCTCTTTCTAAAAATGAACCGTATCATAGGTTGTGGACTAGCTCCATAGGAATCATTCTATTCCATAGAACTCGATAGGAATTGTCCTATGCAAATATAAGATTAGCATCTTAAAATTCCTAACATACCTATGTATTATTTCTTGTGAAGAAATATGAATAGAGGTAATGATTAGTCAAAATATATTTTGATAATTCTTCTATGCATCAATGGTTCAAAAGTCTTATTGTTCAACCTAAACACTTGTCATCAAGCACTTAAGTTGTTAAGAACATGACAATGTAAAATAGGTAATTAATTTGTATGAAATTTTGATTAACCATATACCACAATAAAGGTAACTCTTGTGAATGATTAACTAGGAATTTATATGAAGATAAGTCTTCATCAAATGGAAATTTTTAAAGTTAGTGGGAGCAATAAGAAGTAAGTACCTATCTTAATTGTTAAGAATAGAACTAGGCTCGAAAGAGAAAGTGTTAGACACTAAAATAGAGACAAACTCCAAATAAGTAAATATCTAGGAAGTTGGTCGTGTGACTCCAACATATTCCTTTTGAATATCTATGACATTGACATTGCATTCTTGCGAATTATCACGTCATGAGTATTTGATACAAATCTGTGAATCATGTTAGAAATTGCCACATTTCATGATTATAAAATATGGCAAAAGGATGTCAAAACCACCTTTCTAAATGGGTATTTAGAGGAGAATGTGTTCATAACACTATCCGAGAGTTTTGTAAATCCTTAGAATCCTAACATTGAATAATCGTATGACGACTAGTAAGAATAAATTTAGAAATTTACATGAATGGAACTATAGTAGTTGTCATTTCATCCATGGACATATAAGTGTTATAATGTACTCATTTTAGTTTTGTATTTAGATATGTACCTCAATAATTATTATGATGTACACCAACTCTAAATAAGAATATAATTTAAGTTTTTATATAAAACACAAAGGGTTTCCCAATTATGCAATTAAAACAAGTGTTGTGCCCTATCATACCACGATTAAGTTTATGGTGAAACCATAAAAATCAAGGTAATTATATTCAAACTAAAAATAAATGTCATATATATATCATACGAAACTCAAGTTGGTGACCCCAAATCATTTCTCAATTCTCGATTGAAAATTGCATTTAGTAACTAGTTTTGACAAGTGTCCCAAACCATTTGATTGGAAATCTCTTGGTGTGTGCGAATCTTGTATTCAAAGCAAGATTAATTCATGACTTCTTTCTAGAAAAAGAATTATGAATAGAGCAAGATATTCGCCCTATTTACACTTTGAAGTGTATGGTCGAACACAATTTCAATCAGAAAAGGTTATTACTTCTTCATCTTTTCTACCAACGAACTAGGTAGATACTTGGTATCCACTTAATAAGGTAAGAAAAGAGATTCTTTGAACAAGTTCAATGAATGTTTAAAAGTATCAAAACCTAGAGATTATAAAACCAAAGTATTAGTACTTTGTCAAAAAAAAGAGAACAATAAAGTGAAGACTTTTATATACACCAAAAGGACTTTTATATACACCAAAAGGAGTGTGATATGGTATCACAAGTTCACTTTCATTATGATATGATTGAATCTTTACTATAAAGTTGGAAGTAGTTTCTATCACAATTTGTCTAGTATTTATTTATTCCACTAAAACAAAACATAATTAAAGCAATCATCTACATTTCATATGAGATATAATTAGGCATGGTGCCTGAATTGTACCTTGTTTCGATAATAAACATGTGCTCTCTCTTCTTATATGATCACGAGAACAAAGGGTTTGTGGCTCGTGATGCTGTCTATTAGAGAAAAGAGGATTATTTCTTATAGACAGAGTGGGAGAAAATGTTCAAGAGCCACAAACTGAGAATAAGACATAGGAAGATGTTCCTTCTTGGTCAAAAAACTCAGTAAATATTTTCGAAATCTAAGTAGACATGAATCATGTTATTTTGAATATAACAAACCTGTAACTTATTAAGATGTTTTATCTAGTTTCAACTCCGCAAAAGTCTGATGCAAGCATAAACATGAAAATGTTTATTTAGCTTGGTTGGTTGGTGGCAAAGGGTTTTGGACGCAACAACAATGTTTCATTGTATTCGGATATGATTTGATATAGTTTGATTTTAAAATCATCTTTCATGAGTTTTGTAAATCGCAACTATCCTAAGGTAGGATACAAACTTAAGAAGAAATCTTAAGTAGATGTTAAGGAGTTGAATTGTATGTTTTGATCATGTGATAAACATGTCTCGAATTGTCGAGTAGTTCTGTTTATATACATGGAGTTTAGTGGGAGTAATGTGGTGTTAATAGTCTTATACTCTTATATGTAAGGGACATATTGATCAATGTGAATGATGAAAGACTTAGGAGAGGAATAATACATCTCTAAGGTATCCAGGCCTATAAAGATAGTTCTAAGAGGATATTAGCGTTAAATGAATATTCTTATAATGATAAGAGTCTAGACGAGTTCAAATGTATTGAACATGTTGAAATTGAATCCACTTGCTTCTGCTGCAGGATTAATTCATTAAGCTAAGATGTATCGATGTTCTTATAATTTGTATACTTAGAGTATGACGAAAGGTTATAAATCGAATTTAAATCACTATATAGCCATATAGTCTATCCATTAGTACTCAAGAAGCACTAATAATATATCTTCTACGTCTCATATGTAGATAACATATTATTCATTGAGAATGATGGGCCAATACTTTCTTCCGTGAAGAAGTGATTGGGAGACTAGAAAGAGATGCAAGACATCTTTAGTATCCAAATCTATAATGATAGATAAGAGAGGATAAGTGGGTAGAAATAATTAATGGATTTGCAAGCAAGGAGTTACACAAATACCATATGATAAACACATAAGGATGGTTAGAGAACCGTCTTGGCTATATTATTTAAGGAGGATATCTGCTAGAAATATCCTAGTTGAACAATGAGATATATACAATAGAAATTGAGTACACTTGCAATAATGAGATATGCAAGAAGGAGGGGATGATATTAGGATTCGGTTTTGTGAATTGGAGGAACTATGGTAGTTCGTTCCAATAACCGAAGGTCCCATCCCTACTCACTGTGAGATCAGTGGGAGCTATTCAAGGCTCGGTAGCCTATGTCAAGATTGGATTTAGACACGTACTCAAAAATTTTATAATAAAGATTATACGTAACAAAGGGAAAAAGTACATAGTAAGGTTAGGGAAAGTGCAATGTGTTGCTTAGACTTACTAACCAAAGCCTTCTCATAGGCTTAGCATGATAAGTCATGCCATTTCAATTGAGTTGAGATGTATGGATGTATACAATATTAAGTATGGATTATAGACTATGTAGTAATTGATATAGTATCAATTTTACATATGTGATAATACATTCATCGTTTGAGTTTAATTCAAAACTCTTTTCTAATAATACTTTGTTTTCCAAATAGGTTGTCGAGACAATATTGAACCCTATTTAAGTGAACTGGATTAACATTGTATTGGCCCCTAGTCACTTATATGAGGTGACGTCTTGAAGTAACTAGAGTGTGATGCGATTGATGGCAAGTTCAAGTGCCATAGGGTCATAAGAGATAACTAGTCGATCACACAGGCAGACTATAAGTGACACTCTGTCGGGCAGTGACCGCTTATAGAGTTCTGGTAATTCATATAGCCTGGTCGAGGAAAGAGCTACTATAGTATTCATTTGGGTCAATTCTTTGACTAAAGACTGTTCGCCCAAGTTGGCACAGTTTCTGAGTGACTTTGAGTTATGCTCTACGACTTTCGTAAATGAGGTCAAACAGGCATCTCTTGGGTCATGATGAGCTGTGGCTGAACAAAGGGAATAGTGCGATAGGAATTGTCCACCCCCTTGTCAGGGTATTTAAAAATCTCAGGGCCACTCGAGGAGTAGTGAACTGAAAATGTGTGGCCACGCTCGGAAGGTATCTACGGTAGATAATTCCGGTCAGACAGTTACTCTCCAGATCGAGAAAACCACTATTGATATGATCGCTTGCAAGAACGACCTGCAAGACACCTTGCATTGAGTGGGAGATAATAATAGGACAAGAGAGATGGTGACGCACACTTGTCTCGGACAAGTGGGAGATTGTTGGAGTAAGTGTCCTCAACAATAGTGCGATCACGTTAATGAAACTCATAATAAGAATACGTAAAGGGATGATTCATTTTATAAGTCAACTGATCAACATTAATCGGTAATGATTGGCTAACTAGAGTTTGACATTATTGTCGATTTAGCGATGGTGATCAGTTGATCCCTTAAGGTCACTCCTAAAGGACGATTCCCTAAATTGTAAAGTTAATCGATTGTATGACGGTACAGATTGATTAAATCCTTAAATTGAACAAATTGATATTCACAAGAGAGAATATTATATCTTATTGAAACTTAATTAAATAAGATTCAATTTAGTAATTAATATGTTATATTACTAAAATTGATTAATGTTTATGAAACATTTGAGATAAGAGAAAGTAGTTAGCTATAATTACAAAATATTGTAGATTATATTAACTAGACTTGATGTGACCCATTTTATATACATGTAATTGTGAATTACTTGTTAATTTATTATTTATAATTTATTTAATACATAATGATATTTAATTAGTTAAATATGAATTATTATGCCCAATGACATATTACATGTCACATGTCACATATATTACAAATGACAAATTACAAAGATAAAATGGAGGTCCATTTTAAGTGGCAAAAAAAACAGGTTGATGTAAGGGGTTAGTGGGTGATTATTTTATACTAATTGGAACATGATGATGACACCTACTACTAGCCCTTACACACCTAGCTTTTCTTGTGAAGAAGAAAAGCAAAATTGGGAAGAAAAATTGGACTGTACATGCTTCAAAAACCGGTGCCCCCTTTCCATTAAGGACATGTGATATTCTCATTTTTCATCCAATCTTTTTGATGCTTATCTCTCAAAAACACTTCTCACACATAAAATAGTTTTATGCTAGAATTTGTTCTATAAAATCTAATATACAAATTACATTACTAGTATAGTAATAATAATATTAGAATTAATTTAAGGTATACTACTTATATTATCTAGTTAATAATATAAGTAGGATTTTGGGATAGTCTTGGAGCAATTGAAAGGAGGTTCTCACAATATTGAGACAAGGAGGATCATCCATTTATTTTAAGCTCAAGAACAAGTAGGAAAGGTGTTCTTACTTGTGCCCTTATAAACCAATTTCACTAATATAAGGAGTATTTTCTTTACTTATATATTTATATTTTGTTATGCATGCATAAGATCAACATCTAGTTTTAAAGAGTAAATCAGATTATTAATTAAATGAGTTTAATTAGAGGGTATAGTATCCTTTCATCTTGAGCATCCACTGTCTAGATACCATTGATTGTTTTCTTTCACCATTACCTGCAAAAGAATTAGATACAGATTTTAGGTACCCAAGCTAGGTTGGGTCCCTTATGATTAGTTACTCTATATACTAAATCCTTTCGTACCCAAACTTGTCTAATGGTCGTATTTCTAAACCTTGGGTAGTTTTGCTTAGGAGGGGTTCTAGGTTTAGGGAGATCTCTAGGTCTCACATAGCCATTCTCCTTGTGTTTAGGTTTGCTTTGTTTGGATTGACAAGGAGCATGTGAAGGGCTAAGCTTTTTGGTGCGATCAAAAGCCATATCGTAGAACCAACGAAAGTTATTGTTCCTTTCTTCGTTAGGTTCTTTTGCAGGGGATTCTTCGTCCTCGACTGTTGTGTCAACCGTTTTAACAAATTTGGTATTTTTTTGTATATCATGTAAACGTTTGACATAATTGTCTTGGATGTGACCCATATGACCACAGTAATTGCAAATCAAATATTCAGGAAGATCAACATATTTTCTTTTTCTGAAATCGTAATCAGAGGGTGTTGATTTGCATTTAGAGTGATCTCTATGGATGTAGCACTTATATCCTAACCCCATCTTCATATTATTGTCAGATTGTTCAATTAGGAAATTTAATACTTTTGTGCTACCTTCCCACTTATCATGGACTTTCCTTGCATGTAGAAGTAAGTCCTTTAGGTTCTTAATTTCTTCAAGACAGTTTGTGTGATCTACGTCATTTTCCTTCTTATAATTGTCACGAAAGTCTTGGAACCTTTTGTTAAGAATAGCTATAACATCTGAATGTTGTTTCTTAACATTGATCATCTTGGTTTTGGATTCTTTCAATTGCTTTGTAAGAGAATCGATTTCTTTCTTCTGGTCTAAAATCACTACTTCATCAGATGTGATTTTAGTTACTAGAAGTTCCTTGGCTTTTCTAAGTTATAAAGTTATAGCTTCATTAGCTATAACTTTGGCTTAAAGGTGCTTAATATTAAGCTTTAGATCTGAAGTTATAGCTTCATTAGCTATAACTTTGGATTCTAATTCCTTCTTTTCAGCAATAGCAGAATCTAATGTTATAGCTTTATCAGCTGTAACTTTAGATTTCAACTTCTTAGCTTTTGCCTTTAGAATATGATTCTCCTCAGCAATATCAAGAATTTGTTCCTTTAGATCTTTTAGTTCCATATCCTATTCATGACATTTATCGAGGGATTGCTCAAAGAATTCAATTAGGGCACTTTTAGACAATTTCTTAACACGTTTCTTTAGTTCAAGATAACTAACCTCATTATCGTCATCTTCATCTGATTCTCCTAGAAAGCAACAATTTGATTGAGAATTAGTGTTATCATCGTCGCTGTCGGAGATTAGGTCAAGACTGACGCTGCTGAGACAAAAGTTGGCTACTTCGTCATCATCGGATCCTTCATCATCTTCTGAGTCAATATCACCCCAACACGAAGCCATCATTACTTATTTGAACTCCATCTTTGTCTTCTCGCTTTTCGCCTTGTCCTTGATTTTCTCCCATGTAGGTGATACCGTCTTTTAATATCAAAAATAAATACCTAAAACTACTAACAGAAGCTAGTGGAAGTAGGGCTGATCTCCAAAGGGAGGCGGTCACTATCTACTCGTTAATTCAGTCTGTCTACAGTCACAATTTGGGGGTTTGAGTAATTTAACTAAACTAATAAAAGTAAGGGTTGAGATAAAATAAAGAAAGAGAGATAGGATTGTCAGGTCATCAATGAATGTCAGATAATTGCAGCTACGGTCACAGATCGGTCACTTTTATCGGTCTAAGGGGCAACGAATATCTCCTTCTGGTCTCAATTCACCTTAAAACACTATTAGCTTAGCTTCCGCCCTCACTAAAGCATCCTAATGTTCACTGCATGTCTTACCCATTCCAATCTTCCGATCCAGGTCAAGGTGTACCAAGATTAATTATCTAATTGCGTCGACTCAAGTAGATAAGAACAATTAATTGCAGTGATTAACAACAAAGACATGATTTTAGCAACAGATCTGCAAACCTAATTAGCAACTAACGTCAACTCATTGAATCCCCTAAATCCTAGCAGGAGAATTATCTAAACATGATAATGAATAAAGCAATGACAAAGGATGTAATAGTAGACATGATAAAAAGATATAAGCAAAAGAGATTTAGATTAAATAGAGAGAGAGTAAAGAAATTACAGAAGTTTAGAATCCGGCAGAAGAAGAGCAAAAGCACCATTCAACAGAGAAAAGGAGAAAATGGGAGAAAACAAGAGAGAAAACAGTGATTAGGAGAGAAAATAGTGATTAAGAGTAAAACAGTATGATAAGATATTTTTAACCTAATCCCGACTTCCTTTATATAGGGAAGTGATAATTAACATAAAATAAACCTAACACGGAATAAAAATCTCGAGTATATAAGCTAGTCACTCGATCGAGCAACTTTATATCACTCGATCGAACAAATCCAAACTAAAACCTCTCGATCGAGGACTTTAGGTACTCGATCAAACATTTATCGAAAAGAGACCATTCGATCGAAGACTTAAACTACTCGATCGAACACTATTCTACTCGATCGAGTGGTTTCCAGCGCATAATTGTTGCTTCGCGCACTGAATTTCAAATGGCTGCCATTTCTTCGTTACTTGGGCAAACAGAGCGTTTCTGGTGGCGCTGGAATACTAAGAGGACACGCTTTCATCTCCAATTAGAATCACCTGAAAATCAGTTGTAGAACTCGAGATATGGCTCTTCAAAGTAGGCATTAGTGATATGAAGCTCTTCCTTTGCTCGCCTAGCTATCTTACTTCCTTGCGCATCACAATTAGTAGTTTCCAAGCTCCGACTCAACTCATCTCCTAAATGCATGCATAGGGACATGTTTTAAGCTTGATTATGCTCCTTTCCGGTTCATACCTGCAAATAATAAAAGACAAACCAAAGTAGACTATTCGGGGGACATTTGTAGCTAAACACTACTAAATATGCATAGGAATGCGTGCAAAAGAAGTACAAAATGCCTATATAAAATTCACGCATCAGTAGGACAATCCTTGATCATGTGATCAGATTATCCACACTTAAAGCAACCTCTGTTAGCAAAAGATGACTTTGACTCTGTTGCTTCCTTGTTAAACGATTTGTTGTTGTTATAAGACGATTTTGCTTGCTTGTTTCAAAAGATTCTATTTTTAAAACGGCGTACAAACAAGACGGTTTCATCTTCTATGTCGGAGTTAACATCTTCGCTTTTCAAGGCCATACTTTTACCTCTGCTTGGTTCATCGTCATCGGCATTTAGAGTAATTTCATGGGCCATGAGAGCACCAATGAGTTCTTGGTAGGATAGGTTTTCAAGATCTCGCGATTCCTCCATTGATGTGACCTTGGCACGCCACTTTTTAGTCAGGATCCTAAAAACCTTCCTAGCAATGTCCTCGTTGTTGAACTTTCTTCCTAGGTTTTTCAATTCGTTTATGATACTTGAAAAACGTGCGGACATGCTATCCAATGACTCATTTGGCTCTATACTGAAGAGCTCATATTTCTGTATTAATATATCTATGCGGTGTTTCCTAACAATGGAAGTACCTTCATAAGCTAATTCAAGGTCGTCCCATATTTCCTTGGCCGTCGAGCACGAAGAGAACCGATCGAATTCATTAGTAGTCATGCCATTCTGCAATAGACTTATAGCTTTGGAATTCTTTTCAGCCTTCTTGTAGTCAGCCCCGATATAGTCCTGTTCCTTTTTCTCGTAAGTAGTGCCTTCAGTGGAAGCAACCAAAATTTTTACCGGTCCGTTTTGGATATTCTTCCAGCACTCCCAATCATGACCTTTCACATAGTGAGTCATCATGTTTTTCCATAACCCATAATTCTTCCCATCAAAGACGGGACACTTGAGGTATTTGGAATCCATTTATCACGTGAGAGGCAGCGGAATATAAAACGATAAGATAAATAAGATAGACAGATCAACCTCTTTGTGGTTAGGCAATCAAGAGCACGAGGCTCTGATACCAATTGAAGAGTCTATCGATCCGAAATACTCAAGAGGGGGGGTGAATTGAGGATTAAAAACTTTTACCTACTTTTTAGTTGTATATGTATAATTAATTATTTAAATTTTATTGATTAAAATTTAACTAATTAACAAATAAGAACGAAATAAATAAACGAACGAAAGAGAGAGATGCACGGTTTTTGAATTGGTTCAGTTTCACAAATCGAAACCTACGTCCACTATTCTCGATTAATAAATTTAGTACCTTTCTACGGATTACAAATTTACAAACCCAACTCATACAACTAACCCTAGTTGTAACTCAAGTGAGTACCATTAAATACTCGAGTGACTAACTTACGCTAATAAGAAAGCACTAATGATTCTACTAAAAGTTCACGTTAATGAACGAGTAAGAAATCAATTAAGCATTATTATCTTATAACGATAATAAAAGAATGAATTCACAAGTTTATAAACACACGACCTTTTCGAAAATAGCAAAACGGTTTTCTTGTTTTGAAACACACGGTTTTTGCTCTTAAAAATAAAATCAATTTTATGCTTAAAGGTCTTCCTTTTAAATGTAGCAAAGAGTAAAGTATTTATAGCAAAGGAGGAAGCATGGCACTCGGTTTTCTCAAAACCCTAGAGGCCGAAAGAATAAGATATGGAAATAGAATCATATCTTATTATTTTTATCCATAAAATCTTAGGAAAAGATATAAGTTGTTAATAGATTATCTTATCATATATTTACCTAATATTCTTTCCGTAATGCTTGATATGCCGAATGACAATAAGGAAAATTCATAACAACTTTCCTTATTTTATTTAAGCAATCTCTTAGAAAAGACATAGGATAATTATAAGATAATCCAATCAAATATATACTTAATATATTTTCCTTAACCCCTAGATAGCCGAAATATAAGATATGTAAACAAATCATATCTTATTATTTCTTTCCTTAAAATCTTTAGGAAATAATAGAGAATAACCAAAAGATAATTTTATCAATTATTCTTCTAATATCTTTTCCTTAAATCTTAAGATATAATGAGATTTTCCATAACAAAAATATCCTTATCATATATAAGCATATCAAGTTAAATATAAAAGATATGTTAAGATAATTCTAGAGAATAAAATCTTAACAACAAACAACTTTTATCCTTAAGTTACACGAAACCAACACGACTCATATGCCTTGTTTTTCGTGAAAACCCTAGCTTAATAATAGGTTAGATTTGGGGTTTAAGAGTGTATGATATTAGAAACCCTAATTAGTATTATGACTCAACTCATAAGTTGATTCAACATGACTACTAATTATAGGCTTAAAATAAAATCACGCTTAATTTGAATATGGGCTTCCTTGTAAAATAAATACTTTTTTCTAAAACATTTAAAAGAAACAAAAAACATTTTTCAAAAAACAATTTGAAAACATTTTGGTCGTGTATTATACAAGCTTGACATCTCAATGTTATAGTAGAAGAGTTATAACATTGAGCTCTTATATAAGCAATGTTATAGCTGTGAGGCTATAACTTTTCCAATCTAAGAAGTTCATTCTTACGTTACCATTACGAGATAATCACCTATGTTATTCTAATTGTAACACCCCCTCATACCAAGGTACCTTACCAAGGACTACCCCAGCATGAAAGGCTGTTACCATCTCGTTTTCTTGAGGTTAGTATATATCAAAAGCAACAATCCAAACACATTTATTAAAGTACGATAAAGTAAAGTTTAAATAGTCTTAAAGTCCGACATAAATAACTATCCAAAAACCAACAACTATGAAATAACAACTACAACTCTTGACAGCGATAACTAAGTTTGCGTGGTGACTCCCCATAACTGTCCCAAAGCTCATCAACTGCATCACCTGTCACAATCTGCTCACCATCCCCGAATGGATCACCACAGATTTTACAAAACACAACGGGGTCAGTTACTAAATAATTAAAATAAGACAAACGCATAAAGTAACCAGCTGATCATCCTCCATCTCCGGTCTCCCGAACACACATAGTAACCGATTACACACCGAAGTGTGTAATCCTCGCCGCCAATGGGGGACCGCATCCAATCCCCACCTAAATCCCGCTCATCAACGAGCGATATCCCTATCCTTTAATGTGCACATCCCCTCCCGTGGCAGGTTCCACGGAGGGCGAACTAGGGTGTGAAGCCACTCTCGCAAGTGACTCCACCACAATCAATACAACACCATCACTACCACCACACCACCACCGCACCAACACTCCAACGATGATCAGCAGACAACAATCATACACAATACAACAAAATATCTCAAATCAATTAAACAGGAACTGAGTAGGGAAACCCTACCTGAGCACAACTGCAAGGAATACAAGCAAGTGATCTAGAATGGCTCCTCTATGAAGTCTCCGCCTAATCAACAATCACATAACAACGATTGCTATGTGCAAAACCCTATTTCCCCCAATTCATAATTAAAGACAAACCCTAAAGATAAACAAATGAATCATAGAAACGAGGACTTACCGACGATGGAACAAGGGATGAATGCACTTGTTATGATCACACACACACACACACACATACACACACACACATAAAGAGAGATTTGGAGAGGATTAGAGCGTCGTTTGAGTGATTAGTTTTTATAAAATGTAATTAGAAACTGTTTTGCGTTTATAAATAACTCTAATCGTTTCCAAATCAAACCGCAGAAATAATACTCGTCAGACTGGATACTCGGTCGAGTATAGAGATACTCGGCCAAGTACCCTCTACTCGGTCGAGTATTCCACATACTCGGCCGAGTGTTCCTGGGCAGTAGCCAAACAGGAAACACGACACACTTTACTCGACCGAGTAGGCCATACTCGGTCGAGTACCAGCCTATGAAAACCGTAGTATTACACTAATCTTCTTAGGATATCTTAGAGTGTAGGCTACTTCGTCATTCAAGCTTGATCAATCTTTAATTGAGCTTCATCTTCTCATGAAAGCTTGAACAATACTTTGACAACTTGTAGTATCTTGATCCTTGATTGAGGGCTTGATCATAGTATAAACTCATCATACTTCCATCACAAATCCTTAATGCTTGTGATTTTAAGTCCAATCTAAAAGACTAAACAAACAATTACGCGCAACGAGTATATACAATATAAAGCAATCTTGACATCATCAAAACATAAACATATATATCTACATGGTTCAACAGAGGGGTTCTCAGCCCACTAGACGGGAGCTTCAGAATGTCGCGAGGATCGTTGAGAGGCCTCTTTCCCCTTCGCGTGGAGTCTCGCGGGAAGAAGAAGCGGAGAGTGGAGATGGACGTGGATGACGCCTTCGTCGCGGGCTGGGAGGCCAGACGGGTTACGGCTCCGTGGGGGTTGAACCTGCGGACAACGCCTGCTTGGGCTGAGGGTTTTGACGGTAGCCAGTTGTTGTTGCGGCTAGACACTCACATCTCCTACTGTGCACACGAGGTCTTGGTGAGTTTATTGCTTTATCGAGCTCTTGTTGTTTTTCCTATTTCAGACCTGAATAGGTATTCTGACGCTGTTTATTTCCCAATTTTAGGAGATCGCTACCATGAGGACTTTCTCAGGCTTATCGACTTGCTTGGGTTTTTACGACGTTCTCTGGGACGGTACGAGGGCATTGATAAAGAGGTCGGCTATGGGGCCATTGGTGGCTGCTTGGCGTGATATTCACATGGCTTCGATTTGGTCGAACATGTGTTTGATCCGTGCCATGTTGGACCATTACTGGGACACGATGTTGTCGTTCCACATGGACTTTGGGGAGGTCGGTGTCACCTTGGAGGACTTTGCCATAATATCGAGCCTTCCTTGTGGCGAGATGCTTGTTGAGTTCCCGGAGATGCCAGAGAGAGTGTGTTCCATCGTGGTTACGGGTCTGATCGGCAAGGTTTTGCCTGCACCGACTGACATCACTCATTTTCAGATCGCGAATTCATATGTGAGGGATTACTTCAGGGGGAGAGTGGTGGGCTTTATTCCGGCGCCGTTGGCGAGTTCGGAGACTGAGGCTGACGCGCAGGAGGCGCGGTTGTGATTGTGGTACTTCTTGGGTACCACGTACTTTGGTGAAAAGGGTGAGTGCTTATCGACCAAGGTACTTCCTCTGCTTGCTGACCTGGACGCCTTGGGTCAGTTTGACTCGGTGACGCCGGATTTAGCGAGTTTTACCCGGTACTTGCACGCTGCAGTTCGTCCGGAGGTGATAGGGGATGGGAGTTCTCCCGCTTTGGTTGGTCCTGGCCTCAGCTTGGAGGTACGAGCATTTTTGTGGTGGTGTTTTTTTGTTTGTTTTTTTTTACTTTGATTTTGGTTTTGATTCTTATCTTGATTTGTAGTTTATTTTTGAGTTTTGGCAATTTTTGAAAAATTGGCAAATGTGCGGTTGCTTATTTTGTTACAGGCTAGGTTGTATGCTTACTTCAGCCCCCATACGCCTGAGGACAACCAGTGACGTTCCTTCGGCTTGTCCTGCTGTGAGGGCCTGGACGGTGGCTTGGAAGAAGTCGACCAAGTCGACTTACGAGGACTGTAGTCGTCGGGTGAACGCCCTCCGAGTTGGTGACGTAAGTCATCGTTTCTGATCTCTTTTGTTTTGTAGAAACGGATAGAGATAGGATGACTAGGTAGCCTAGAAAGCCCCCAGTTAGTTGATTAGCTTTGACTTGAGTGCAGTTTGTCAGGTGGCCTTGGAAGCACTACACAGGTGTACCGGTTGCTGTCAGGGAGCGTCTGCGACCTCACAGACACAGCTAATGCAACACTTTCAAAAATAAAACCAACTGGCTTTATTAATGCAGCAGAGGTAAGTGGGGTATCGTATCCACCGGGAGGCGGTCACTATCTACTCGTTATTCGGTCTGTCTAAGGTCACAAAACGGGGGGGGGGGGGGGGTTGAGTATTTGAACTAAACTTATAAAAGCAGGGGATGAAATAAGAGAGAAGTCAAATAGAGAGAAATATGGCAAGATGTCGGTTCACCATGATATTATACAAATCAGCTAAAGCTAGGTCAGTCGGTCTGATGTGAGAAGGGTAAAGGAAAGGTCCTTTCGGTCCGCTATCCGCTCTAAAATACTACTAGCTTAGCATTCACCCTCACTAGTGTAGTCTATTGTCCATAGCAAGTCTATTCATTCCAATATTTCGATCTAGGTCTGAATTTAACCAGATTAACTAATTCAGTTGCATGAATTCAACCAAACGATTATAATTATATTTCTAATGAAACAATTCTCACATTAAATCTCCTAAACCAGCTATCGCATCATCGTTAGAATACCATGGTTCCCCTAATCCTAGCATACAGGGATTAGCTAAACATGACGATGAATAAAAAGTAGAGAAAGATAGAGAAATAGTAAACATAATACAAAGATGAGAGGAAGAGAAATAATACTAGAATAAAAGAGAAGAAGGAATTACAAAAGTTCAGATATGGAAGGAAGTAACGTCTGATTCATGCTGAATGAATGATAATTAAAACCTAATGACGTCGTTCCTTTATATAGGAAAGATATCAATTGTTCAACATGCAACTTAAAATAAATCTTCCGAGAAAATCTCACGTCAAAATTATAAACTAATCGATCGAGCAGATTGAAACTCCTCGATCGAATAACTGCAGCAAGAAACCTTTTGATCGAGTAGATAAACTACTCGATTGAGGAACCTCCAAATTGCCCCTTTCGATCGAACAAAGAATCCATTCGATCGAGGGCTTCTCTAATCCAAACTACTCGATCGAGCATTGAGAGTCTTCGATCGAGGAACTCCAACTTAGCCAGCTCTTTACGTCGTTGAATTCAGCTTCCGAGACCACTTCACGCATCCTAAGGCAGCAGCGTTTCCGCTCCTAATCCACTCATCTTCTAAATTCAAGTCAAAGAGACAGTTCCAGGCTCAATTCCGCTAATTTCGGGTCCTTTCGCGCAATTAAAGCAAAGTAGACTATTCGGGGCATTTCGTAATATAAAACTACGAGAACCGCATAGAAATACGTGCATAAGAGACTTAAAAAGACTATATAAAGTGCACGTATCAAATCTCCCCAAACCGAACCTTTACTCATTCTCGAGTAAACTATATGCAAACTAATGGAACGGGAAAGAAAGCTCAGAGCTAGCTACAAATACCCACTTAAACCAATTTAATGCAAGCACTAATACTTATAGCAAATACTGTCAAATGTAAACGAGTTGTAAGATATTTATAAAAAGATGAACCGTCGACCTTGCAAGACCTTTAAAAATGGACTCTCACGGGTCACTCTTCTCTCATGAAACAAAGGGTAAGCATATATATTGTAAGAGAGAGAGAGAGAGAGAGAGAGAGAGAGAGAGAGAGAGAGAAATATAGTCGCTTTCCTAAACTACGACCCGCATAGACATGCATGCAGCTAATAGGATAGACAATTCTGGCTACCGTACACATAAATTCCACCAAACAAGGTCTGTCACAACTGAGGGCTTACAAAAATATGTTAAAGTGAGGCAATGGGTAAGAAAAGGCAAAACATTTATGGGATTGTGATGTAATAGCCAAGCTAGCTTCCTAACGAAATCATACTAAGCAACATCCGATGCTTACTCCAATAAAATTTAGCACAAGTGCCCTTCATTTGGCACAAAAACTCAGTAACCACACCGAATACTCCTCAATAGATATAAGTAAAGCATAGGAGTGAAACCGTCTCATCAAACAAACTCTTTTCTTTTTCTTTTCTCATTTTTCTCACGGTTTCTTTCTTTCTTTTTTCTATTCCTTTTTTTCTTTTCTTTTCTGCTCACGTTTTTTTTTCTTCATTTTCAATTTTTTTCTCAACATGTCCTTCTTTTTCTCTTTTCTACCAACTCCAAAACGATACAAAACGAGGCAAACTCAGATCAATAAACAGAATATTGCATAAACACACTAAACTAGTTTGACAAGGCAGGCTAAATTTGGGAGGTAGTTAAGGGTCAAAAGGCAAATTTGGCTAAAGTGGAGTTAAATAGGTAAAAATAAAAGAAAAGGGAATTTGTAAGCACCTCCCTTCATGTGACACCAACCACTAATTCGAATGTACATAGGCAAAAAGAAATTGAATTTCATAAAAGTGCAAATTAATGTTACATGTTATGCAAGGAGTATACTACTCTCAATTCCTTAGAAATTATAAGTAGGTTGCCAAAATCTCAGGTCAAGTCTATTTATTCAGCTAAAAGATATTAATTTATGCAAGGCTTAAGTAAAAGGTCAAATTATAGTGCAATTTCATCATGGAAATCCACCGTTCCGACTCAACTATATGCTAAAATAAATGTGAATTTTAAACATGACAACAATGCATACAGAAACTAAACGTGACAACAGAAATGCAATAACAACAACATGCAGACACAGATATGGATGCATAACCTCCCCAAACCAAACCGTGTAATGCCCTCATTGTACTCAAAAGTAGGGAAAGAAAATGCAAACTAAAAAGGAGAGAGTGAAGCTGCGAAAAACTCACAAAAATACGCGAAGTAGGGACCTCCCCAAACCAGACAGCAACATGGGAGGTCGCTAAAAGCTCCTTCAGCGTCACAGGAAGGAATCAAACAACCTTACTCGATGGTACTCGATCGAGAAGGAATAGTACTCGATCGAGTACATTGGGATGCATAAGTGTTCGATCGAGGCAAAATGGTTACTCGATAGAAATGTCTGTTTCCGTGGGTGCTCGATCAAGCAAGAGGAGTGTTCAATCGAGAGAATCGAATACTCGATCAAGTAGAATAATACTTGATCGAGAGCTCCCTATTGCGCAACTCCTAGGCGTTAGTGAGATACCTGCAAAGACGCAAATAACAACCACGAAAACGACCAAAATCCAAGCCTAAAATGTTCACAGTTTATGGTTTGAATACCAATTATTACACACGACAAAACTGAAATGTTCGAAAATTAACTAAAAAGCTTAAACTCCGGGTTGTCTCCCGTACAGCGCTAGTTCAATTGCATGCATTCACATTAATAGTTATATTGCTAATGAAACAATTTTCACATTAATTCTCCTAAACCAGCTATCGCGTCATAGTTATACTACCACAGTTCCCTTAATCCTAGTATACATGGATTAGCTAAACATGACGATGAATAAAACAGTAGAGAAAGATAGAGAAATAGTAAACATAATATAAAGATGAGAGGAAGAGAAATAATACTAGAATAAAAGAGAATAAGGAATTACAAAAGTTCAGATCTGGAAGGAAGTAACGTCTGATTCATGCCGAATGAATGATAATTAAAACCTAATGACGTCTTTCCTATATATAGGAAAGATATCAACTGTTCAACACGCAACTTAAAATGAATCTCGCGAAAAAATCTCACTTCAAAATTGCAAACTACTCGATCGAGCAGATTGAAACTCTTCGATCGAGTAACTCCAGCAAGAAACCTATCGATCGAGTAGATAAACTACTCGATCGAGGAACCTCCAAATTGTCCCTTTCGATCGAAAATAGAATCCATTTGATCGAGAGCTTATCTTATCCAAACTACTCGATCGAGCATTGAGAGTATTTGATCGAGGAACTCTAACTTAGCCAGCTCATTGCGTCGTTGAATTCAGCTTTCGAGACCACTTCACGCATCCCAAGGCAGCAGCGTTTCCGCTCCTAATCCACTCATCTTCTAAATGCAAGTCAAAGAGACAGTTTTAGGCTCAATTTCGCTACTTTCGGGTCCTTTTCTGCAATTAAAGCAAAGCAAACCAAAGTGGACTATTCGGGGCATTTCTTAATATAAAACTATGAGAACCGCATAGAAATACGTGAATAAGAGACTTAAAAAGACTATATAAAGTGCACGTATCACTCGTAGTTCCCAGTGTTTGTAGTTCGAGACGGCGATCCAGCCGTTTTGGTACCTGGGCGAGCGTCTAGCTCGTCAGTGTTTCAGCGAGACCTTTGTGGTGCCGGTCAACCTGCCTAGGGTGTTGTTCCAGGAGTCGACTCCTGATGAGGTTAAGGAGCACCTTCACGGTCGTGGAGGTAGGGAGCTGTTGTTGCAGGAGGCAGACTACGACACCTTCTGCTTGTCGAGACTCGCCTGGTACCCGATCGAGGTATGTTTTCCTCTGTTCTTTGTTTGCATTGCCTATTTTTGATAGAAGGGTTTGTTACCTTCGATGCGGATCCATATTGTAGGGTGTTAACGCATTGATGACGACCCAGCCCCCGGTTTTCCGGACACAGACCACCTTTCAGAAGCCGGGTGGTGAGGAGCTACAGTTGCGTCTGCCAGAGCATGCGGCTACTGAGGTAACTGACGCTGGTATGGAGGGGAGGTTGACAGTTCTGAGGGTGAGTTTCTGATTTGAACACTCCTCCTTGTTTGTATCTTGCCTCGCATTTTTGTTGTATTGAAGGACTTTTCTGGTTGTAGATGTCAACCGCTAGTCATCAGGCTTTGTGGCGGATGGCTAACCAGTGGAGGGCACTTGCTGGTGACCTGCCTCCGAGGGAGTCTCGGATTGCACAGGTGCTTTTTGTTGGTTGTTTTGTGTGTTTTGTGTTGTATTTCACGTTTAGATCTTAACGACCTGTATTGTGTTTTTCAGGGTACTGCGGATCCGGCGGAGCTTGCTCGGGTCCGTGC
This sequence comes from Silene latifolia, assembly GCF_048544455.1. Lineage (NCBI taxonomy): Eukaryota > Viridiplantae > Streptophyta > Magnoliopsida > Caryophyllales > Caryophyllaceae > Silene > Silene latifolia. Next base: position 175,835,323 of record NC_133526.1, read on the forward strand.
TGAGTTAGATGCAGTGAGGTCAACGATCCAGGCACAGGAGCTGGGGATCATTAGTTGAGACCAGGAGCTGAGGCGTCGTGAGGACGGGGTGTGGAGCCGAGACGCGGAGATTGCCTCTCTCAGGGCTCAGTGGGTTGCGGCGGAGGAGCTTCGCGTCACGATGGAGTACGAGACGTTGGAGAGTTCTCCGGAGTGGGGGCCCGAGCAGGAGGTGGTGTCTACCTTGGCCGCGACTCCTCGTGAGACCGAGATTGGTCCACCGAGAGGTGCTGAGTAGTTGTAGTTATCCGTCCGTGTCTTGGAATTTTGTTTGTACATATTTACATTTTGCATGAGGCGGTTTGTATATATGTGTTTTTGGATTGTGGTTTATTTTTTTTTGGCTTTTTTTGTGTTGTGTTTCCAAGAAGCACGGTCAGGTGCCGATTCCCCTTATGCTTTGTATTTGTTCCTGCATTGTTAGTGTAGAAAGCAGGCAACAGGTGGCACGTATGCATAAACATAAACACGCAAAAGCATTTGATGAAGATAAAAATAACCACGATGACTCGAGGTTAAAATTTGAAAAATTGAACTTTAAAAATTCCGCCGCAGGTTGTCACGTTTGGATTTTTCAAAAGAAATTGATTTGAAATTTTGAGCAATTAACTCGTGTTTGAATTAAATTGCGTCGAATTTTGCTGAAAATTGATTTGTGACTCAAAAAAATAACTAAAACTCAAACCGTCACTGATGAACTTTAGAAGGGATTTTTGCGAGTGTATTTGATTTGATTTTTGTGAGATCAAGACTGGGATTTGCGAGATCTTGAATTTTTAAAGAAAACTGACGTTGTGTTATCAATTTTCGATTTTTGTGGAAAATGCGAAAAAGCGGAAAATTTTCAGAATTTCGACTGACATGAAAACGATCCGTCACGGATCGGGCTTGGAAACCGTGTCGGATTTCGTAAAATGCGAAAATAAGTAAATGTGAATGTGAGAAAAGACAAAAATTCTTGGATAGGCTCGAAGAGGCGCGAGCGCTGTGGTGGGAGGATTTAGGTGTTAAGAAGAAACACAACTTGATAGGGATAAATCAAGGTGCGGATTCTGAGGACCAGCCCAAAGAGGTGCGAGGCCGTGGGCGATGGGCTCGACTTGGGCTAAGTTTGGGGTCATGCAAGAGACCGGAGGCCGTCGCCATTGTAGATCCGTTGAGGATTCGTTCCGAAGAGGAAGTTCATGCTAGGCGGGCCAACAAGAAGAGCAAAAGGAAAATGTACCCCGAGGGCAAAGGCAAGGGTAGAATGGAAGAATGAAGACCTCCATTACCCATTTTACTATTATGTTGTAATAGTGCTGTGAGTTTTTATTATGTTGTACTAGCTACGCATTGTATATTTTGTGCTAGTTTTACTATGTGAGATGTCTTAGTCGACACTATAGCTTTGACAAGTTGTAGACTTGCTTAGCTTTAGTTGTTGTCAAATTTGTAATCCTTCTCATTATTAATTAAATAAGAGGATTGTTTGTGTCAAAAGAAATTGTGAACGCTTGTTTCTTCCATCCATTGTGTAAAGGCAATTCGGTTTGAATTATCCTAAACATTGCACTTGTGAAAGGGGATTCTTGTGGGAAGGGAGAAAGGCTTTTTTTGTATTTTTGTGGAAAAGGGGAATGTTTTTCCCTTCTCTTTTTTTGAAGTTGATATGGGTGATGTTTTTTTGATTTGTGGGGATGTTTGTATCCTTCTTGTGTAAGAAAGGACTGCCTACGTATCCACCTGAAAAAGGTGAAATTAAACCATGCTCGTAGTTCAAAATATTTTGTAAATTTTATTTGGGTTTTGTGGTTGTATCCCTCTTGTGTAAGAAAGGACTGCCTACGTATCCACCTGAAAGGGTGAAATCAAACCATGATCGTAGTTCGGTTGTTTTGTTTGAGTGCAAATGGATGTTGCCTTTGACAGATCAAAGGATGTTTGAAACGTGGCAAGGTGCCGCAACTTAGACTCGATAAAACATGCAATTTTAAATCAGAACGTGCTGAGGAACTTGACTTAAAAGGGATACTGTGGTTTCTAGTTGTAAAACTAGGGTAAGGTTTGCTGGTTACTAGTGTTTAAGGGTAGTATTTCTTGAGTTGGTCTAGGTTGGTTGGGTTTTTGAAATCCTCCCCGTCTAGGTGACTCAATCTCACTGCGCCCCCCGAAAGTATTTTCTTGACCAGGTACGACCCGGCCCAGTTGGGCTTGAATTTCCCCCTCGGACCGACGGGTAATGGTGCTCGAACTGACTTGAGCACCAAGTCGTCTTCTTTGATATTCCTGAGTTTGACCATTTTTGTTGAATGCTTGTTGTATACGTCGTTGGTATAGCTGGATGTTGTGCAAGGCGTTGAGTCGTCGTTCGTCTAGAAGCGTGAGTTGTTCGAACCTTCGACGGTTCTTTTCCACCTCAAGAACTTGACTCTCCAGTAAGATGCGTTGAGATGGGACCTCCAACTCTACTGGTTGAACCGCCTCCGTATCGTATGCTAGGTAGAAAGGTGTGGCTGTTGTTGGTGTTCGAATGGAGGTTCGGTATCCCTAGAGTGCGAATGGGAGTTTGCTCGGCCAATCGCGGTAATTATCTTGCATCTTCTTGATGATGGTTACAAGAGTTTTTTTTGCTAACTCCACCGCTCCGTTGGTTTGGGGACGATAGAGGGATGATCGATGTCGCTTGATTTGTATTTGTCCAGCAAGGCTTGTGTTTCCGCTCGGAAGTGAGAGCCTTGGTCGCTGATGATTTTATGGGGTACCCCATATCTGCAGATGATGTTGTCCTGGATGAACTTGTTCACTTGCTTGGCGGTCAAGACTTCATATGACTGTGCTTCCACCCATTTGGGGAAGTAGTCGATGGCGACAAGAACGAAGCAATGGCCTTTGGTGCCTATCGGGTTGACTTTCCCGATGATGTCGATGCCCCAGGTCGAGAAAGGCCATGGTGTATAAAAGGGATGGTGGTATATGTTGTATGTTGGCAAAGATCTGGCAATTGTGGCAATGTTTGACGTAGTTTCGGAACTAGGCTTCCATGGTGGTCCCGTAGTAGCCTAACCGCATGATTTTTCGGGTCAGCATTCTCCGTCGTGGACCTCTCCCATTACTTTTGCGGCTTTGTGGTGATCAATGCAAAGGAGAAATATCCCTTGGGGCGTTCTTTTGTATTGTTGTTCTTGGTTTATCACGAATTGTGATGCAAGTAAACGGATGACCCTTTGTCTTCTTGTATCAGAGCTGGGTCGTTTTTGGTTTTGTATTTGAGGATGGCTTGGTACCAAGGTTCGACATGGTTTTCCTCGTCGTTGTTGATGGCGAAGATGTAAGTTAGCTCGCTCCTTCTCTCGACACACAGGGGCATCGATCACATGTTGTAACACCCCGTATTTTATTAAGTTGGATAAAATTCTTTTAATTGCTATTTTGAATTTAATTACATCATTTGACGATTTATATATATATGCTTAGCTAATTAATTAATTTCATCATAAGTCGATACGTTAATTTTAATAATCATTAATAAGTTTATTTAAAGTTAGTTCGAGTTTATTGAAATTAGTTCGAGTTTATTTATTTAATAATTTCCGTTTCCTTACGAGTCCTTATGAAAGTTGTTGTAAGTGAACCCGAGATGGATTTTGGGAACAAAACCGTCCAATTAGCTATTTTGAGCTTATTTCACTAAAATAGCAATTTTTATTAATATCCGTTAGTTTCGTAAAAATCGCTAATAATTCCGATTCAAGCTGATATCGTATTATTTCCGTTAACTAGCTGAGTTTATTTTATTTTCACTCATTAAATTTATTTATTATTGATTCCGTTTTATTACTGAAACTTTTACTTAAATCGGTTAAATTTAACTCGAAACGATTTTAATAACGATCGAAGTTTCTTAACGACGAAGAAACGTACGTATAATAAATAGCGAGGCTAAGCGGTGTCTTTGTCTCATTTATAAACAACGCACGCCTGTTTTCTTCTTCTTCCTTCTTTTTCCTTCCTTTTCGTTCTGTTCTTTGAAATTTGATCTGTTAATCGACGTCGGTGCTTCGTTCCTTATCCGTTTTCAACTATTTTTGTTCCATAGCGCTCCTTTCGTCGTTCTCGTCAATCCATTGTAAGTAAAATTCATTTTCGTTATGTATTTTTACAAACCCAATTTATATTTTTAGCTTTGTTTATTATAAGACGGTTGTATGTACTAAAATAGACGGTCTGGTAGAATATTTGTTAGTCATAAATGATTAGTTCAATCGGAAAAAGGTAATAATGATAGGTTACTCAGTATTACTTGTTAATTTGTGTATTTTGAAAGCTGGTTAGTCTATTTTATAGTTGAGACGGTGTATAATTATATATAGGGATCATTATGGATGTTAATTAGTCAGTTGTATAGTTGAGACGGTGTATACTGATATGTGGAGATGATTGAGACGGTGTATACTGACCTCTAGGGATCATTTGGGATGCTAGCTAGTAAGTGGTATATTTGAGACGGTGTATACTGACATGTAGAGACCGTTTTGGGATGCTATTTGGGATCTTGTTTAGTTGTGGTATTGTGCAGTAAATTAGGACTGTTTTTGAGTCCGCTTTGCAGGTACTTTGGGACATTTTTGGGACTGTTTTGACTCGGTTTAGGACTGGTTTAGGATTGATTGAACTCTGTTTTGGTACCAGTTTTTGCGCAGCCTTCCGATTTGTTTTTGGGGATCGAAATGGAGGCCGTGTGGACTGTTTTGGCCTCGGTTTTGGGAGCCATGACAGGCTGAGTTGGGCTCAGTTTTGGGACGGATAAAATGGTGCTTTATGGGACTATTTCTAGGGCGTAAAAGTTGTGACAATTTTCTGGGTATGCCTGTCAAAAGGGAGGGTCATAATGGTTTATGAACCTAAGACAGTAGCTAATGAATATGTTTTACATGTTTTGATTTAAATTAATTTCCGTCTCATATTTTATATAACGATAATTCGTTAATATCGTCCTTTCACATAATTATTTTAGGTGACTCATATGTGGTTGAAGTTGAAGAGTAGTTTTGGGTTTTAGAAGCTTTCTCAAGTTTATTGCTTGTCTCTTTGCTAGCTTAAGGTAACTATTCCGAGTTACTCGACGAATAAATGTCACATTCTTTGTTTTCTTGTGTGATTTTGTGAATGTTATTTGAGTAGTTTATTTCACATGAAAATATGAGTCAAATTCATGTCTTTTGTAAGTACAAGTTCACATATTAGTATGGAAATGAATTTTACAGCGATAATTGCAATGTTTGGATGATTGTGCCGAAAACTGAGCCTTAATCCCTTTGACTGACTCGATGTCGTCAATTGAGTGATTGGTCACCGCAATTTAACCCGCACTGTCGCAGGGCTGGGGTTGCGGGTAAAAATTCGGTTGGATGAAATTTTGAATGAATTAGATAGTGGGCCTTTTTCTTGTTTTAGGCCATTCATTATATTTTTATCTCACATGTGTAATTAGTTGATTTAAGTAGCTTTTTATATTGTAAAAACGGCCCTAGTTTCCCCTAAAGCCTTAAATATTGTTAGAATTGCTAGGATTTGAATTTAGTATTGAGTACTTATTGAGAAACTGTTGGATTGTATTCTGTATATAGCCTTTCACATGATAGAATATTAGATTTTATGTTGGTAAGTAGGACTTTTTGCCCTCTTATGGTTAAGTGGGTGTCTTACTTGACTTGTGTGGTGAGTCTTGGGTGGTGTGGGCTAAAATATTCAAGTCGGGACTATTTGTGACTAGGTCCTAGGTGAGTATTTCGGCCTTCATCATAGATAGGTCTTTATAGTCTTTGACGAGTATATGTTCACTGCTTGATAGCCTTTGTGTTCCTGACTAGTGGATGTTTATCCAAGTTGGGGCATGACCTCAGGTACTTATTTTGATAGTATGGGGTCGACTTAAGTACTAGCCGACCCTTCGGTGGTGTCCTTAGGGTACTCACTTCACTTTGTTTTAAAAAAAGTTGTGAGTCTTGGGTGCGGTGGTGTGTATCCGCATGTCTAGGTCTGCGCAGATTTTAGGCTAGGGTTGTGTTGTCTCTTGGCCATGTTTTCTTAATAGTAACCGCTGAGCCAAGATACCGGTTCGATTACCTTCCCTACCTCGTGGTATAGACTTGAGTTACAAAGTGACTATTGACGGGACTAAGAACTTATGCCTGTCTTTGATATATTGCCCTTTCTTGTTTGATGATTCTATGAATCATAGAAGGTGAGATGCAAGCCGGCTATGGTTGATAGAGTTTGGATTACAATTTGTTATATGATTCACATGATAGTGTAGTATGAGTCGGTCTAGTATTCACATGCTAGGACTATGTGGCGTTATATTGTTGTTCACATGATAAGCACGATTGCCTTAGCATCTATATGCTAAGGCAGTGTGTGATTCGTATTCATATTCTTATGTTTACATGTTATATTAATTATGACATTTCGTGGCTGGGAGAACTCGGAGTTACTCCCCACTGACTGTGGCTTTCGTATTTGTATAAAATGCGAATGACAGGTAGGTGATGCATATATGGGGTACAGGGACGAGCTAGCGAGCAAAGTAACCTTGGGACCTAGACTGGTTTTATTTCATTGTGACCCTTAAACCCTTTTTATGTCACATACATTTTAGGGACATATGTCTCCCTTTCTCATATTTGGTTTGTATAACTTTGTTTCGCGACTTTAGCGATGTTTCATTCATGAGATTTATTTTGGACTTTGCATGTTTGACACCTTCCCTTTTGGATATCTTTATAACAGGTTCAGGTTTTAAAAATTACAGGTTTTTACCCAATTGAACCTACGAGTTAAATTTAACCGATTTAAGTAAAAGTTTCAGTAATAAAACGGAATCAATAATAAATAAATTTAATGAGTGAAAATAAAATAAACTCAACTAGTTAACGTAAATAATACAATATCAGCTTGAATCGGAATTATTAGCGATTTTTTTTACAAAACTAACGGATATTAATAAAAATTGCTAATTTAGTGAAATAAGCTCAAAATAGCTAATTGGACGGTTTTGTTCCCAAAATCCATCTCGGGTTTACTTAAAACAACTTTCATAAGGACTCGTAAAGAAACGGAAATTATTAAATAAATAAACTCGAACTAACTTTAAATAAACTTATTAATGATTATTAAAATTAACGTATCGAATTAAGATGAAATTAATTAATTAGCTAAGCATAAATATATAAATCGTTAAATGATGTAATTAAATTCAAAATAGCAATTAAAAGAATTTTATCCAACTTAATAAAATACGGGGTGTTACAATCACCCCATCTTTTAAAAAGTTTCGTCCTCGAAACTTAAAAGTATAAATGAAAGGTTATAAAAATAAAACTGAAATTGGAATTGGTAACCAAAACATTTAAAAGGTCACTTATCGTAAGAATCAAAATTCTTTCAAAAGTTTCAAATAAAATTTTTAAAATAACCGATTCTCATCAAAGGAACGGAAGTGCTCTCGTTGCGCATTCAAGAACATCACATTCCAAATCAAAGATAAGGTCAAAAAGCAAATTATTTGTATAAATCGAAAATCAAAATACTTTCAGAAACATTAATGAAAAGTTTTCAAAAGTATAAGTCTCATTCATGGAACGAAATTGCCCGTGTCGTGCACACAAGAGCGCTAACTTTCCAAGTCAAAGACAAATTTAAAACCGAAAATCACTCGTCGACTAGAGTAGAACAAGTTATTAAACGTTTCTAATAACGAGTTCTAACATCCGATCAACGTTAAAATCAAAAGAAAAGGTAATTTACCCAAATTTTCTTTTGGAAAAAGCCAAAATAGAAATAAAGGTTTCACTTTTAAACCCAAATGGGGTCAAATCCCTGAAAATGTAACATTAAACTTTGACAAAGAAGTCATAAATAGATCAAAGTTAACAGAAATTGGATAAAATTTAAAGAAATCTCGGGTTTAACGATTAAAATCATGATAAAGAAGTATATACTCAAAGAACAAATATGGAATTAAATCAAATTTTCATTTTCAAATCTTTAAAAATAGGTTAGGTTTGCAGAAGTGACATAAACTTTTAAGAATGAATCGAAACTGGTAGCTTGAAAGTTTAGAAGTTGTACTAAAAGGAAAGTAACTTAGATAGCATAGAAACAAAGTATGTTAAGAGAGCTCAAACTTAAGTAACTTATATTTTACTTTTTGCCCTCGGTTATGGGAGCCGTGACAGGCTGGTTTGGGCTCAGTTTTGGGACGGATAAAATGGTGCTTTATGGGACTGTTTCTAGGGCGTAAAAGTTGTGACAATTTTCTTGGTATGCCCGTCAAAAGGGAGGGTCATAATGGTTTATGAACATAAGACAGTAGCTAATGAATATGTTTACATGTTTTGATTTAAATTAATTTCTGTCTCATATTTTATATAAAGATAATTCGTTAATATCGTCCCTTCACATAATTATTTTAGGTGACTCATATGTGGTTGAAGATGAAGAGTAATTTTGGGTTTTAGAAGCTTTCTCAAGTTTATTGCTTGCCTTTTTCTAGTTTAAGGTAACTATTCCGAGTTACTCGACGAATTAATGTCACATTAGTAGTTAATGTGTGCCTGTTGTTTGTTAAGTGTTTAGATGATTGATAATGTGTTACTTTCGTTTTTCACATGATAGAAATTAGAAATAGCATGAGAATAATATTGCGATAAAATTTGTGATTTGGGCCAAAGTAGGCCAAGACTCTGAGCTGGGCCAGATTGACCGAACGAGTTTGGTCAAACTAGGTTTAAACCAGTCAGCCTCGATTTGACCGATGACCCGTCGCGGTTGAGTGATGTTGTTGTTTGAGATAAGAGTGTCTGGCGTTTCTTTGTTGTTTAATTTTCCCTTTCTCCTCGTTCATAAGCGTTACCGTTCATACCTCATTTCCTTGCTTCATCTTGCTCCTCCTTTAAATTTGACACTCGTATCTTGTGAAACTATATCTTTGACATCCTTGTAATTTTGACTTCAATTTTTACCCTATGAAAGTCATTATAGCTCTCTTGTGGCTTAAGTTTGAGCTCTCTTAACATACTTTGTTTTTATGCTATCTAAGTTAATTTCCTTTTAGTACAATTTCTAAATATTTCAAGCTACCATTTTTGGTTCGTTGATAAAATTTTATGTTACTATTACAAAATTTTCCCTACTTGTAAAGATTTGGAAAAATGAAAATTCGATTTAATTCTCTAATTGCTCTTTGAGTATAGACTTCTTTATCATAGTTTTGAGTTGCTAAACCTGGGATTTTTGTAAATTTTATCCAATTTCTATTCACTTTGATCTAATTATGATGCTTTTGTCAAAGTTTAATGTTACACTTTCAGGGATTTGACCCCCAATTGGGTTTAAAAGTGAAACCTTTATTTCTATTTTGGCTTTCTGCAAAAGAAAATTTGGGTAAATTACCTTTTCTTTTGATTTTAACGTTGATCGGATGTTAGAACTCGTTATTAGAAACGTTTAATAACTTGTTCTACTCTTGTCGACGAGTGATTTTCGGTTTTAAATTTGTCTTTGACTTGGAAAGTTAGCGCTCTTGTGTGCACGACAAGGGCAATTTCGTTCCATGAATGAGACTTATACATTTGAAAACTTTTCATTAATGTTTCTGAAAGTATCCAAATTCCAGCTAACCGACAATACCATAATCTATGAGAACAAGCTAAAATGGCAAAGACAAGAAGACTGAAGTATAAGGCAACCAATTCATCCAACAACCAACATGTGAAATGATAATTACGAATATCAAGGCATAACATAAAACCTCCAATAACAACTAATCTTACCTCAAAGACAAACCCTCGACCCGAGTCCCGCGACGGGTCATCGGTCAAATCGAGGCTGACTGGTTTAAACCTAGTTTGACCAAACTCGTTTGGTCAATCTGGCCCAGCTCAGAGTCTTGGCCTACTTTGGCCCAAATTACAAATTTTATCGCTATATTATTCTCACGCTATTTCCAATTTCTATCATGTGAAAAATGAAAGTAAAACATTATCAATCATCTAAACACTTAACAAACAACAAGCACCACATTTACTACTAATGTGACATTAATTCGTCGAGTAACTCGGAATAGTTACCTTAAACTAGCAAAGAGACAAGCAACAAACTTGACAAAGCTTCTAAAACCCAAAATTACTCTTCATCTTCAACCACATATGAGTCACCTAAAATAATTATGTGAAGGGACGATATTAACGACTTATCGTTATATAAAATATAACGATAAGCCTGTCAAAAGGGAGGGTCATAATGGTTTATAAACATAAGACAGTAGCTAATGAATATGTTTACATGTTTTGATTTAAATTAATTTCTGTCTCATATTTTATATAACGATAATTCGTTAATATCGTCCCTTCACATAATTATTTTAGGTGACTCATATGTGGTTGAAGATGAAGAGTAATTTTGGGTTTTAGAAGCTTTCTCAAGTTTATTGCTTGCCTTTTTCTAGCTTAAGGTAACTATTCCGAGTGACTCGACGAATTAATGTCACATTAGTAGTAAATGTGGTGCTTGTTGTTTGTTAAGTGTTTAGGTGATTGATAATGTTTTACTTTCATTTTTCACATGATAGAAATTGGAAATAGCATGAGAATAATATAGCGATAAAATTTGTAATTTGGGCCAAAGTAGGCCAAGACTCTGAGCTGGGCCAGATTGACCGAACGAGTTTGGTCAAGCTAGGTTTAAACCAGTCAGCCTCGATTTGACCGATGACCCGTCGCGGGACTCGGGTCGAGGGTTTGTCTTTGAGGTGAGATTGGTTGTTATTGGAAATTACATGTTATGTCTTGATAATTGTAATTATCATTTCACATGTTGGTTGTTGGATGAATTGGCTGCCTTATACTTCAGTCTTGTTGCCTCTTTGGCATTTTAGTTTGTTCTCATGAATTATGAAATTAACGGTTAGCTGGAGTTTGGATTATTATTGATATTGAGGATTCTGCTGGATTGTATGCTGTAAATAGACATTTAGATAGCCTTTCACATGATAGAATGTTAGAATTTATGTTGGTAAGTAGGACTTTTGCCCTCTTAAGGTTAAGTAGGTGTCTTACTTGACTTGTGTGGTGAGTCTTGTGTGGTGTGGGCTAAAGTATTCAAGCTGGGACTAGCTGGGACTAGGTTCTAGGTGAGTATTTCGGCCTTCATTATAGATAGGTCTTTATAGTCTCTGACGAGTATATGTTCACTGCTTGATAGCCTTTGTGTTCCTGACTAGTGGATTTATATCCAAGTTGGGGCATGACCTCAGGTACTTATTTTGATAGTATGGGGTCAGCTTAAGTACTAGCCAACCCTTCGGTGGTGTCCTTAGGGTACTCACTTCACTTTGTTTTACCATAAAATAAAGCCAATCTAGGTCCCAAGGTTACTTTGTTCGCTAGCTCGTCCATGTACCCCATATATGCATCACCTACCTGTCGATCGCATTTTATACAAATACGAAAGCCACAGTCAGTGGGGAGTAACTCCGAGTTCTCCCGACCCACGAAATGTCATAATTAATATAACATGTAAACATAAGAATATGAATACGAATCACACAATGCCTTAGCATATAGATGCTAGACAATCGTGCTTATCAGGTGAACAACAATATAACAACACATAGTCCTAGCATGTGAATACTAGACCGACTCATACTACACTATCATGTGAATCACATAACATCCAGGAATCCAAACTCTATCAACCATAGCCGGCTTGCATCTCACCTTCTATGATTCATAGAATCACCATACAAGAAAGGGCAATATATCAAAGACAGGCATAAGTTCTTAGTACCGTCAATAGTCACTTTGTAACTCGAGTCTATACCACGAGGTAGGGAAGGTAATCGAACCGGTATCTTGGCTCAGCGGTTACTATTAAGAAAACTTGACTTGTGTGGTGAGTCTTGTGTGGTGTGGGCTAAAGTATTCAAGCTGGGACTAGCTGGGACTAGGTCCTAGGTGAGTATTTCGGCCTTCATCATAGATAGGTCTTTATAGTCTCTGACGAGTATATGTTCACTGCTTGATAGCCTTTGTGTTCCTGACTAGTGGATTTATATCCAAGTTGGGGCATGACCTCAGGTACTTATTTTGATAGTATGGGGTCAGCTTAAGTACTAGCCAACCCTTCGGTGGTGTCCTTAGGGTACTCACTTCACTTTGTTTTAAAAAAAGTTGTGGGTCTTGGGTGCGGTGGTGTGTATCCGCATGTCTAGGTCTGCGCAGATTTTAGGCTAGGGTTGTGTTGTCTCTTGGCCATGTTTTCTTAATAGTAACCGCTGAGCCAAGATACCGGTTCGATTACCTTCCCTACCTCGTGGTATAGACTCGAGTTACAAAGTGACTATTGACGGTACTAAGAACTTATGCCTGTCTTTGATATATTGCCCTTTCTTGTATGGTGATTCTATGAATCATAGAAGGTGAGATGCAAGCCGGCTATGGTTGATAGAGTTTGGATTCCTGGATGTTATGTGATTCACATGATAGTGTAGTATGAGTCGGTCTAGTATTCACATGCTAGGACTATGTGTTGTTATATTGTTGTTCACCTGATAAGCACGATTGTCTAGCATCTATATGCTAAGGCATTGTGTGATTCGTATTCATATTCTTATGTTTACATGTTATATTAATTATGACATTTCGTGGCTGGGAGAACTCGGAGTTACTCCCCACTGACTGTGGCTTTCGTATTTGTATAAAATGCGATCGACAGGTAGGTGATGCATATATGGGGTACATGGACGAGCTAGCGAACAAAGTAACCTTGGGACCTAGATTGGCTTTATTTTATGGTGACCCTTAAACACTTTTTATGTCACATACATTTTAGGGACATATGTCTCCCTCTTTACATTGGTTTTATAATTTGCTATTCGCGACTTTAGCGATGGTTATCATTTTATACAAATACGAAAGCCACAGTCAGTGGGGAGTAACTCCGAGTTCTCCCAGCCACGAAATGTCATAATTAATATAACATGTAAACATAAGAATATGAATATGAATAACACATAGCCTTAGCATATACATGCTAGACAATCGTGCTTATCATGTGAACAACAATATAACAACACATAGTCCTAGCATGTGAATACTAGACCGATTCAAGCTACACTATCATGTGAGTCAAATAACACACGGGAATCCAAACTCTATCAATCATAGCCGGCTTGCATCTCACCTTCTATGATTCATAGAATCACCATACAACAAAGGGCAATATATCAAAGACAGGCATAAGTTCTTAGTACGGTCAATAGTCACTTTGTAACTCAAGTCTATACCACGAGGTAGGGAAGGTAATCGAACCGGTATCTTGGCTCAGCGGTTACTATTAAGAAAACCGGTATCTTGGCTCAGCTATTTTGAGCTTATTTCACTAAAATAGCAATTTTTATTAATATCCGTTAGTTTCGTAAAAATCGCTAATAATTCCGATTCAAGCTGATATCGTATTATTTCCGTTAACTAGCTGAGTTTATTTTATTTTCACTCATTAAATTTATTTATTATTGATTCCGTTTTATTACTGAAACTTTTACTTAAATCGGTTAAATTTAACTCGAAACGATTTTAATAACGATCGAAGTTTCTTAACGACGAAGAAACGTACGTATAATAAATAGCAGGCAGGCAGGCTGCTCCCTCATTTCTCACGTATAATTTCTTCTTCTCCCTTCCTTTTTCTTCTTTTACGCCTGTTTCAATTTTTTTTTGTTTTTTTGTTTTTAAATTGATCCTGCCACTCCGTTTGTCATCCGTTATCAATGATTTTCGTTCCATAGTGCTGCTTTCATCGTTCCTGTCAATCCGTTGTAAGTAAAATTCATTTTCGTTATGTATTTTTACAAACCCAATTTATATTTTTAGCTTTGTTTATTATAAGACGGTTGTATGTACTAAAATAGACGGTCTGGTAGAATATTTGTTAGTCATAAATGATTAGTTCAATCGGAAAAAGGTAATAATGATAGGTTACTCAGTATTACTTGTTAAATTTGTGTATTTTGAAAGCTGGTTAGTCTGTTTTATAGTTGAGACGGTGTATAATTATATATAGGGATCATTATGGATGTTAATTAGTCAGTTGTATAGTTGAGACGGTGTATACTGATATGTGGAGATGATTGAGACGGTGTATACTGACCTCTAGGGATCATTTGGGATGCTAGCTAGTAAGTGGTATATTTGAGACGGTGTATACTGACATGTAGGGATTGTTTTGGGATGCTATTTGGGATCTTGTTTAGTTGTGGTATTGTGCAGTAAATTAGGACTGTTTTTGAGTCCGCTTTGCAGGTACTTTGGGACTTTTTTGGGACTGTTTTGACTCGGTTTAGGACTGGTTTAGGATTGATTGAACTCTGTTTTGGTACCAGTTTTTGTGCAGCCTTCTGACTGTTTTGGGACAGTCGAAATGGAGGCCGTGTGGGCTGTTTTGGCCTCGGTTTTGGGAGCCGTGACAGGCTGGTTTGGGCTCAATTTTGGGACGGATAAAATGGTGCTTTATGGGACTATTTCTAGGGCGTAAAAGTTGTGACAATTTTCTGGGTATGCCTGTCAAAAGGGAGGGTCATAATGGTTTATGAACATAAGACAGTAGCTAATGAATATGTTTACATGTTTTGATTTAAATTAATTTCAAACACGAAAGCCACAATTCAGTGGGGAGTAACTTCGAGTCCTCCCAGCCACGAATCGTCAAAATTAATGTAACATGTAATGTAACATGTAAACAATTTGATAAACCATTTACTTTTCATGTATTCTAACAAATGACCCCTAAACTGACCAAACTAACTATCATGTGAATCATATAACAAATTGTAATCCAAACTCTATCAACCATAGCCGGCTTGCATCTCACCCTCTATGATTCATAGAATCATCAAACAAGAAAGGGCAATATATCAAAGACAGGCATAAGTTCTTAGTCTCGTCAATAGTCACTTTGTAACTCAAGTCTATACCACGAGGTAGGGAAGGTAATCGAACCGGTATCTTGGCTCAGCGGTTACTATTAAGAAAACATGGCCAAGAGACAACACAACCCTAGCCTAAAATCTGCGCAGACCTAGACATGCGGATACACACCACCGCACCCAAGACTCACAACTTTTTTTAAAACAAAGTGAAGTGAGTACCCTAAGGACACCACCGAAGGGTCGGCTAGTACTTAAGTCGACCCCATACTATCAAAATTAGTACCGAGGTCATGCCCCAACTTGGATAAACATCCACTAGTCAGGAACACAAAGGCTATCAAGCAGTGAACATATACTCGTCAAAGACTATAAAGACCTATCTATGATGGAGGCCGAAATACTCACCTAGGACCTAGTCACAGCTAGTCCCAGCTTGAATACTTTAGCCCACACCACTCAAGACTCACCACACAAGTCAAGTAAGACACCCACTTAACCTTAAGAGGGCAAAAAGTCCTACTTACCAACATAAAATCTAATATTCTATCATGTGAAAGGTTATATAAATGTCTATTTACAACATACAATCCCAACAGTTCCTCAATAAGTATTCAATACTAATTTCCAATCCTAGCAATTATAACAATATAAAAGGCTTTAGGGGAAACTAGGGCCATTTCTACAAAATAAGAAGCTATTAAAATTCAACTAACTAAATAAGAAGCTATTTAAATTCAATTAACTACACATGTGAAATAGAGATATAATAAATGGCCTAAAACAAGAAAAAGGCCGATTATCTAATTCATTCAACCGAATTTTTACCCGCAACCATGACCCCCTGCGCGGACAGTACGGGTCAAATTGCGGTTGACCAATCACTCAATTAATCGACATCGCATCGTCAAAGGGACTAAGGCTCTCGTTTTCGGCACAATCAACAAAACATTACAATTATAGCTATAAAATTCATTTTGAGCCTATTAATTACAAATTTCCTTTTGTAAATTATCCTAACATGTGATAATTGTCAATATAACATAATTTTTCTACCCTTAGCATAACTTTTAGCTACTTTTATGATTCTCTTAACAAATTTAACCATGTATACTCATTCTAATTATATCCATGATGAACCTAAAATGACGGACAAAGTATGGAAAACCGCGAAACAAGCAACGGACCGACCCGGGCCAACCCCAAGACCGGCCGGGGCTGCCGTGGGCCTGCCGGCTGCTGCCGGGCCCGCTGCCGTACCATTTCTCTTTTTTTTTCATTTTTATACATTATAAGACCGTCTGAAAATTAATTAATCGTCCCCAATTCAACTTTGATAATTTAAACTACCAAAAGGCACAAATTAAGCTTGCATGCAACTAAGTTTAACATGTGAAAATTACTACCCAAACAAAAATTCACCAAACATACAAAAATCAAAAACATGTGACGATCTTTCGTCGAGTAACTCGAAATATGTTACCTTAAGCTAGAAAATGAGCAATTAGTCCTCAAAACCGAAACCCTAACCACAACTAACCGCTATCCTATGAATCATAGAAGGTGAGAGGATTTGATGGTGTATACTGACCTCTAGGGATCATTTGGGATGCTAGCTAGTAAGTGGTATATTTAAGACGGTGTATGCGGACATGTATGGATTGTTTTGGGATGCTATTTGGGATCTTTTTTAGTTGTGGTATTGTGCAGTAAATTAGGACTGTTTTTGAGTCCGCTTTGCAGGTACTTTGGGACATTTTTGGGACTGTTTTGACTCGGTTTAGGACTGGTTTAGGATTGATTGAACTCTGTTTTGGTACCAGTTTTTGTGCAGCCTTCTGACTGTTTTGGGACAGTCGAAATGGAGGCCGTGTGGGCTGTTTTGGCCTCGGTTTTAGGAGCCGTGACAGGCTGAGTTGGGCTCAGTTTTGGGACGGATAAAATGGTGCTTTATGGGACTGTTTCTAGGGCGTAAAAGTTGTGACAATTTTCTTGGTATGCCTGTCAAAAGGGAGGGTCATAATGGTTTATGAACATAAGACAGTAGCTAATGAATATGATTTACATGTTTTGATTTAAATTAATTTCCGTCTCATATTGTATATAACGATAATTCGTTAATATCGTCCCTTCACATAATTATTTTAGGTGACTCATATGTGGTTGAAGATGAAGAGTAATTTTGGGTTTTAGAAGCTTTCTCAAGTTTATTGATTGTCTCTTTGCTAGCTTAAGGTAACTATTCCGAGTTACTCGACGATTTAATGTCACATTAGTAGTTAATGTTGTGCTTGTTGTTTGTTAAGTGTTTAGGTGATTGATAATGTGTTACTTTCGTTTTTCACATGATAGAAATTAGAAATAGCATGAGAATGATATTGTGATAAATTTTGTAATTTGGGCCAAAGTAGGCCAAGACTCTGAGCTGGGCCAGATTGACCGAACGAGTTTGGTCAAGCTAGGTTTAAACCAGTCAGCCTCGATTTGACCGATGACCCGTCGCGGGACTCGGGTCGAGGGTTTGTCTTTGAGGTAAGATTAGTTGTTATTAGAGGTTTTATGTTATGCCTTGATATTCGTAATTATCATTTCACATGTTGGTTGTTGGATGCTTTGGATGCCTTATACTTGAGTCTTCTTGCCTTGTTGCCATTTTAACTTGTTCTCACACAATGCCTTAGCATATAGATGCTAGACAATCGTGCTTATCATGTGAACAACAATATAACAACACATAGTCCTAGCATGTGAATACTAGACCGACTCAAGCTACACTATCATGTGAGTCACATAACATCCAGGAATCCAAACTCTATCAACCATAGCCGGCTTGCATCTCACCTTTTATGATTCATAGAATCATCAAACAAGAAAGGGCAATATATCAAAGACAGGCATAAGTTCTTAGTACCGTCAATAGTCACTTTGTAACTCGAGTCTATACCACGAGGTAGGGAAGGTAATCGAACCGGTATCTTGGCTCGTGGTTACTATTAAGAAAACATGGCCAAGAGACAACACAACCCTAGCCTAAAAATCAAGAGACCTAGACATGCGGATACACACCACCGCACCCAAGACCCACAACTTTTTTTTAAAACAAAGTGAAGTGAGTACCCTAAGGACACCACCGAAGGGTTGGCTAGTACTTAAGCTGACCCCATACTATCAAAATAAGTACCTGAGGTCATGCCCCAACTTGGATATAAATCCACTAGTCAGGAACACAAAGGCTATCAAGCAGTGAACATATACTCGTCAGAGACTATAAAGACCTATCTATGATGAAGGCCGAAATACTCACCTAGAACCTAGTCCCAGCTAGTCCCAGCTTGAATACTTTAGCCCACACCACACAAGACTCACCACACAAGTTGTGACTATTGACGGTGTATACTGACCTCTAGGGATTGTTTGTGCTTGAACATGTAAACATATTCATTAGCTAGCCTGCTATTTATTATACGTACGTTTCTTCGTCGTTAAGAAACTTCGATCGTTATTAAAATCGTTTCGAGTTAAATTTAACCGATTTAAGTAAAAGTTTCAGTAATAAAACGGAATCAATAATAAATAAATTTAATGAGTGAAAATAAAATAAACTCAACTAGTTAACGGAAATAATACGATATCAGCTTGAATCGGAATTATTAGCGATTTTTACGAAACTAACGGATATTAATAAAAATTGCTATTTTAGTGAAATAAGCTCAAAATAGCTAATTGGACGGTTTTGTTCCCAAAATCCATCTCGGGTTCACTTACAACAACTTTCATAAGGACTCATAAAGAAACGGAAATTATTAAATAAATAAACTCGAACTAATTTCAATAAACTCGAACTAACTTTAAATAAACTTATTAATGATTATTAAAATTAACGTATCGACTTATGATGAAATTAATTAATTAGCTAAGCATATATATATAAATCGTCAAATGATGTAATTAAATTCAAAATAGCAATTAAAAGAATTTTATCCAACTTAATAAAATACGGGGTGTTACACATGTCGTCAGGTATGTTGACGAGCGCGGCAAGTTTTACCAGGGCATCAGCAAATTGATTTCCTCCCGTGGTAGGTGGAAGTAGTCGACTTGGTCATAGAATTCAGCCTCATGATTGATTTTTACTCGGTAGGGTACTAAACTATCGCTATGGATTTTCCATGATCCGGACACCTAATTGATGATGAGTGAGGAATCGCCCAGCACCCTCAATCTCTTGATGCCAAGTGTTATGGCTACTTGTAGGCCGATGAGGCCTGCTTCATATTCGGCGTCATTGTTGGTGACGGCGAAGTCTAGCTTGACTGAGATCGAAACATGTTCTCCCTCTGGTGATATTACAAGGATTCCTACCCCGAAGCCTTTCCGATTCGATGCATCGTCGAAGTATAGGTCTCATGCATCAGTGTCGGCACAAAGGATGTCTTTGTCAGGAATTGACCATGTGTCGGTCTTTGGGTCCTCGTTGACGGGGTTTTCAGCTAGGAAATCGGCGACTGGTATCAGAGCCTCATGCTAAAGTTTTTAATCCTCAATTCACCCCCCCCTCCCCCCTCTTGAGTATTTCGGTTCAATAGACTCTTCATTTGGTATCAAAGCCTCGTGCTCTTGATTGCCTAACCGCAAAGAGGCTGATCTATCTATCTTTATTTATTTTATCGTTTTATATTCCGCTGCCTATCACGTGATAAATGGATTCCAAATACCTCAAGTGTCCCGTCTTTGATGGGAAGAATTATGGTCTATGGAAGAACATGATGACTCACTATGTGAAGGCTCATGATTGGGAGTGTTGGAGGATTATCCAAAACGGACCGCATAAAATTTTAGTTGCATCCGCTGAAGGCACTACCTACGAGAAAAAGGAAGAGGATTATGTCAAGGCTGACTACAAGAAGGTCGAAAAGAATTCTAAAGCAATAAGTCTATTGCAGAACGGCATGACTACTACAGAATTCGATCGTTTCTATTCTTGCTCTACGGCCAAAGAAATATGGGACGGCCTTGAACTAACTTATGAAGGTACTTTCATTGTTAGGAAGCACCGCATAGATCTGTTAATACAGAGATATGAGCTATTCAGTATGGAGCCAAATGAGTCCTTGGATAGTATGTTCGCACGTTTGTCAAGCATCATAAACGAGTTGAAAAACCTAAGAAGAAAATTCGATACCAAGGACATTGCAAGAAAGGTTCTTAGGAGCCTAACTAAAAAGTGGCGCGCCAAGGTCACTGCAATGGAGGAATCGAGAGATCTTGTGAACCTATCATATCAAGAACTCATTCGTGCTCTCATAGCCCATGAACTCACTCTAAATGCTGATGAAGCAGAACCGAGTAGAGGTAAAAACATGGCCTTGTCAAGTGAGAACGTCAACTCCGACATAGAGCATAAGACCGTTTTATTTGCTCGTCGTTTTAAAAATAGAATCTTTCGAAATAAACAAACAAAATGTTTTGCCAATAACAACAAATCTTTTAATAAAAAAGCAACAGAGTCTAAATCATCTTTTGCAAACAGAGGTTGCTTCAAGTGTGGAGAATCTGATAACATGAACAAGGATTGTCCCACATGGGAGAAACTTAACGACAAGACAAAACGTGAGAAGACAAAGAAGGAGTTTAAGCAAGTAATGATGGCTTCGTGTTGGGGAGATCTTGACTCAGATGATGATGAAGGATCTGAAGATGACGAAGTAGCAAATCTTTGTCTCAGCAGCGTCAGTCTTGACCTAATCTCTGACAGCGACGATGATAGCACAGATTCTCACTCAAATTATTGCTTTCTAGGAGAATCATATGAAGATCGCGATGATGAGGTTAGTTATCTTGAACTGAAAAAGCGTGTTAAGAAACTATCTAAAAATGCCCTAATTGAATTCTTTGAGCAATCCCTCGATAAATGTCATAAACAGGATTTGGAACTAAAGGATCTAAAAAAACAGATTCTTGATATTGCTGAGGAGAATCATATTCTAAAGGCAAAAGCTAAGAAGTTGAAATCTAAAGTTACAGCTGATAAAGCTACAACATTAGATACTGCTAGTGCTGAAAAGAAGGAATTAGAATCTAAAGTTATGGCTAATGAAGCTATAACTTCAAATATAAAGCTTAATATTAAGCACCTTCAAGCTAAAGTTATAGTTAATGAAGCCATAACTTTAGAACTTAGAAAGGCCAAAGAAATCTTAGTGCCTAAAGCCATAGCTGATGAAGCTGTGATTTTAGATCAAAAGAAAGAAATAGATTCTCTCACAAAGCAACTGAAAGAATCTAAAACTGACATGATCAATGTTAAGAGACAACATTTGGATGTTGTATTTATTCTTAACAAAAGGTTCCAAGACTTTCGTGACAATTACAAAAAGGATAATGACGTAGATCACACAAAATGCCTTGAGGAGATTACAACCCTAAAGGACGTACTCTTACACGCTAGGAAAGTCCATGATAAGTGGGAAGGTAGCACAAAAGTTCTAAACTTCATAACCGAACAATCTGACAATAATATGAAGATGGATTTAGGACATGAGTGCTACAGCCGAAGAGATCACTCTAAATGTAAATCAACACCTTTTGATTATGATTTCAGGAAACGAAAATATGCGGATCTCCTTGAATATCTAATTTGCAATTATTGTGGTCATACGGGTCATATCCAAGACAATTGTGTCAAACGTGTACATGATATACGAAAAAATACCGAATTTGTAAAAACGGTTGACACAATTGTTGAGGATGATGAATCCTATATAGACAAACCTGACGAAGTAAGAAACAATAACTTTCGTTGGTTCTACGACATGACATTTAATTACACCAAAAAAACCTAGTGCGTCACAAACTCCATGTCAACCTAAACAAAGTAGACCGAAACACAAGGAGACTAGATATATAAGACCTAGGGAGTCCCCTAGACCTAGAACTCCTCATAAAAAAAATTACCCAAGGTTTAGAGTCGTTATAATTAGACAAGTTTGGGTACGAAAGGATTTAGTGTATAAAGTAACTAATCATAAAGGACCCAACTTAACTTGGGTACCTAAAAGTTGCATCTAATCCTTTTGCAGGTAACAGTGAAAGAAAACAACCAATAGTAACTTGACAGTGGATGCTCAAGACACATGACCGGAGATGAAACTTTGTTTCTTTCACTTAAACCTTTCAATGGAGTAAAGGTAATATTTGGGGATGACAAGAAGGGCAAAGTGATTGGTTTGGCAAAATTGGAATTTGTAAATCACATGCAATCAGTGATGTTTATCTAGTAGATGGTCTCAAGCATAATCTACTTAGCATATCACAACTATGCGACAAAGGTAACAAGGTTGTTTTTCATACAGATGTTTGTCGCATTATAATTGAAGGTACAAGTAGTATTATTCTTGAAGGCCATAGAAAAAGAAATGTGTATATGGTAGATTTAAATGTTGTGTCTATTAACTCCTTTTCATGCATGAAATTTTATACTTGATGATCCGTGTTTGTGGCACAAACGTTTTGGTCATATTATCTCACTTACCTTGAACAAACTCAAGACATGGTACATGGTCGAAGGACTACCTAAGATCAGGTTCGACCAAGAGAACATGTGTGACACCTATGCTCGATGCAAACATGTGAGATCTTCGTTCAAACCTAAAAGAGTGGTAAGCACGAATCAAGCCCTGGATTTGGTACATATGGACTTGTGTGGTCCTATAAAGGTAAGAAGTATAGGAGGATCCAGGTACGTCTTTGTTCTCATACATGACTACTCAAGGTATGTATGGCCTATCTTTCTTCACTCAAAATATGAGACTTTTGATGAGTTTGTTTATCTTATGAAACTAGTTCAAAATAAATATAAGACAAACCTTGTTTCTATTCGTACAGATCATGGCACCGAATTTGATAATCAAGCCTTTATAGAATATTGTAGACTTAATGGTGTAGGACATAAATTTTCTGCACCACGAACTCCTAAACAAAACGGTGTCGTTGAACGTATGAATAGAACACTAGAAGATATGGCTCGTACAATACTCTTATGTAGTGGTCTACCTCATAATTTTTGGGCTGAAGCCATTAGTACTTCTAAGAGGTCGTAAACCTAATATCTCTCATCTTCGTTATTTTGGGAGTAAGTGCTTTGTTCATAACAATGGTAAAAATAGGTTAAGTAAGTTCAACCCTAGAAGTGATGAGGCTATTTTTATAGGTTACTCGGATCATAACAAGGCTTATAAGGTCTTCAATAAAAGAACACTTTGTATTGAAGAAATTATTCACGTTATTTTTGATGAAGATAATGTGTTTGATAAGCCCTTACAGGATGAGGAAGAAGACATGGATGAACCTGATTTTCGCCTTTCTAGAAATGATCCTCCAGAATTGGAAACTGGGGACAATAAAATTGAAGGAATAAATGATGAGCTTGATCTTCTTCAAAAGACAAAAAGAATAAAACTAAAGTTATTGTTGATGATACTATAACAATGTCTCAAGATAAAGATTCCCAATCCAATGTTATAGATGATGTTACTATAACATTGAATCCAAATCAAGGTGATGAGTCCGAAGTTATACCCGACTATACTACAACACCAGGATTGGATTCAGGGGGAACGTTCTTAAATTCTGAGCCAAATGAAGTTGAATCAAATTCAAATAATAAGAACCAAGTACTTCAACAAACTGGAAATATAAGAGTTCACACCCTATGGAAAGTATACATGGTAATATTAAGAAGGGTGTTCAAACGCGACGATCCTTGAAAAACTTCTGCACCTTCTATTCATTTCTATCCACTGTTGAGCCAGCGAATATTAAGGAAGCTCTCGCAGAATCAGATTGGATTATAGCTATGCAAGAAGAACAATTCAATCGAAGCAAAGTTTGGCACTTACTTCCTAGACTCAAGGACCGATCTGTAATTGGAACCAAATGGGTGTTCAGAAATAAACTGGATGATGCCAGGGTCATAGTTCGAAATAAGGCAAGATTGGTGGTACAAGGTTATAATCAACAAGAAGGAATCGATTATGCATGATGAAACCTTTGCACCCGTTGCTCGTCTTGAAGCTATTAGACTTATGTAGCATTCGCAGCTCATAAAGGAATGAAACTCTTCCAAATGGATGTCAAGACAGCATTTCTAAATGGATATCTACAGGAAGAAGTCTTCGTAGAACAACCCCCTGGATTTAAGGACAACAAAATTTGAAGACCATGTCTTTAAATTGGACAAGGCCCTGTATGGATTGAAGCAAGCTCCAAGGGCCTGGTATGATAGATTATCAAAATTTCTACTTGACAATGGATTTAAGAGAGGATCTGTTGATAAAACCATATTCCTAAAATCTGAGGGTTCTGACCTTCTGGTTGTTCAAATCAACATCAATGATATTATTTTTGGATCAACCAACCGCAATCTGTGCAAGTATTTTTCGGAGTTGATGACTTCCGAATTTGAGATGAGTATGATGGGAGAATTGAAATTCTTCCTAGGTCGGCAAATTCAACAAACTGAGGAAGGCATCAAAATTCACCAACAGAAATATATTAAGGAATTAATTCGAAAGTTCGGAATGGAAAATTCTCATGCTATGCCTACTCCAATGATTGCAGACAAGAAATTAACTCTAGATGAAGACAGTAAGTCAGTTGATGAAATAACTTACCGAGGAATGATTGGGTCATTGCTATATTTAACTGCAAGTAGATCAGATATCATATTCAGCGTATGTGTTTGTGCGAGATATCAATCATCTCCCAAAGAATCGCATATGACGGCCGTAAAAAGAATTTTACGATATCTTATTGGCACATCCAAACTTTATCTATGGTATCCGATGGAATGCAACTTCGATCTTGTCGGATATTCAGATGCCGATTACGCAGGATGCTCCCTGGACAGGAAAAGTATGTCAGGTGTTGCCACGTTTGTTGGACCTTGCATTATTACATGGGGTTCAAAGAAGCGGAATTTAGTTTTAGATCTAAATAACTCGTTAAAATAGATGTTGATCTTATGCATGCATAACATAATAAACTAGAAAAGTAAGAACAAGGTTCCTTACAATGATGAAAACGGTTTTTAAGGGCACAAGTAAGAACACCTTTCTTAACTTGTTCTTGAGCTCAAAGTAATGGATGATCCCCTTAGTCCAATAGTGTGAGAACCTCCTTTCAATTGCACCAAGACTACCCCTTAAAACTACTAATTAATTAACTAGACTATCTTAGTAGTTAACCTTAAAATATAATCTAATATTTTTCTATTACTACATTTAGTAATCTAAATATAAGATTTTTGAACAAAATATTCTAAAACTAATTTTAGAGAGATGAAGAGAGATGAAGAGAGAAGTAAGAAGTGAATTATCTAAGAATGAATAATGGAGAGAATAAGAATAATTCTTATCAACATAAGAGGGGGAAAACCGGTGGGTATGGGGTGGTCTAAGGATTTAATGCATGCCCTTCAACTATTAGAATTGTTCTTATCAAAAGAACTAGGGTGTAGATTAGGTTAAGAAGTTAATCATTGTGTTTTCCACAATATAAAATAATTAACCATCTCACCCCATTTACCTTCTAAAAACTGGTTCCTTTATGTAATATGGAGTCCATTTTATTTTTTGTCAATTGTCATTTTGTCATATAATGTGTGACATGTAACATGTAATATGTTATTAATAATATTAATGCATATTTAACAGTTAAATATCATTGCATATATTAATTCAATTATATATAACAATTGACTAGTAATTCATGATTACAAGTAGATAAAATGGTTTACGTTAATATAATCTACAACAGATTGTAATTATAATTAACCGATCATTCTTAATTTAATTGTTTCATAAACAAAGTTTTAGTAATATAAAACATTTTATTTACTAAAACGAATCTTATTTAATCGAATTACAATAAGATTCATATTCTCACTCACATATGTAAATTTTTCAATTTTAAGGAATTAATTAATCTGTATCAATATACAATTAATCAATTTATGTATTAAGGGAATCGTCTTTTAGGTGTGACCTTAAGGGATAAACTGATCACCACCGTATAAACGACAGTAATGTCAAACTCTAGTAAGCCAATCATTACCGATTAATGTTGACCAGTTGACTTATATAAATGAATCATCCCATTACGTATTCTTATCATGAGTTTTAATAATGTGATCGCACTATTGTCGAGGACACATACTCCAACAATCTCCCACTTGTCCGAGACAAGTGTGCGTCACCAATTCTCTTGTTCTATTACAATCTCTCACTCAATGCAAGGTGTCTTGCAGGTCGTTCTTGCAAGTGATCATATCAAGAGTGGTTTCCTCGATCTGGAGTGTAACTGTCTGACCAGAATTATCTACCATAGATACCTTCCGAGTGTGGCCACGCATTTTCAGTTCACTACTCCTCGAGTGGCCCTGAGATTTTTAAATAACCCTGACAAGGGAGTGGACAATTCCTATCGCACTATTCCCTTTGTTTAGCCACAGCTCATCATGACCCAAAAGATGCCCAATTGACCTCATTTACGAAAGTCGTAGAGCATAATTTAAAGTCACTCAGAAATTGTGTGAACTTGGACGCACAGTTTCTAATCAAATAATTGACTCAAAAGAATACTATAGTAGCTCTCGCCACGACCAGGCTATATGAATTACCAGAACTCAATAAGCGGTCACTGCCAGACAGAGTGTCTCATAAAGTCTGCCTACGTGACCGACTAGTCATCTAATGACTCTATGGCACTTGAACTTGCCATCAATCGCATCACACTCTAGTCACTTGGAGACGTCACCTCATATAAGCACCTAGGGGCCAATACTATGTTAATCAAGTTTACTTTAACAGGGTTCAATATTGTCTCAACAACCTATTTGGATATAACAAAGTAATAAAAGAGTTTTTAATTAAACTCCAACGACGAATGTATTATCACATATGTAAAATTGATACAACATCAATTACTACATAATCTATAATCCATTTTTAATTTTGTATATGGTTGTATATTTCAACTGAATTGAAATGACATGACTTGTCATGTTAAGCCCTTGAGAAGGCTTTGGTTAGTAAGTCTCGGCAACACTTTGCTCTTAACTAACTTTACAATATACTTTTTCCCTTTGTTATGTATAATATTTATTATGAAACTTTTGAGTACGTGTCTAGATCCAATCTAGATATAGGCTCTCTTGCCTTAGAATAGCTCCCACTGTCCTCACAGTGAATGGGATAGGACCTTCGGTTATTGGAACGAACTACCATAGTTCCTCCAATTCACAAAACCGAATCCTAATATCATCCTTTCCATCTTGCATATCTCATTAATGCAAGTGTACTCAATTTTCGTTGTGTATATCTTATTGTTCAACTGCCTAGGACGTTTCTAGCAGATATTCTCCATAAATAATATATCCAAAATGGTTCTCTAACCATCCTTATGTGTTTTAGAATATGGTTTTTGTGTAACTCCTTGCACATAAATCCATTAACTCCTTGCACATAAATCCATCTCATTTCTAAATGCTTAGCTTCATATCTTTAGTACTTCCTGAGTACTAACAAATGAACTATGTGGCTATATATAGAGACTTCTCTCAAAGATTCGAATGGGTTATACATGGAGTACGCAAGTAAGGATGTCATCGTTGTCGTCGTCAGTCTGCATCGCTAGGTAAGTCGTTTTTTTGTTGTCGTCTTTCAGTTAGATTCTGAGGTAGTCTTGTAATATGAAGTGGTTACCGTTTGTAGGATGCGTCTCGGTGTCTTGCTTGGCTAATTGTTGGATGCATTTTCATGGCTTGGCGATAAGGTAGGGTTTTCTACTCAGTCTTACTGTTTAATTGAATTAAGGTTTATGTGATAATTGTTGTGTGATTGATATTGTGATCATCGGTGGTGTTGGGGTTGGTGATGGCGATGGTGTTGGTGTTGGTGTTAGTGTGAGGATGGTGTTGTGATCTTGGTGTTGGTATTGTGATGATTGTGGTGGAGTCACTTGCGGGAGTGGCTTCACACCCTAGTTTGCCCTCTGTGGAACCCGCCACGGAATAGGATGTGCACATTAAGGGACAAGGATTATTGCTCGTTGATGAGCGGGACCATGGTGGATGTGGCTGCAGTCCCCCACCGCGGATTGTTGTGATTCGGAGTGGAGGTAACCATTGATCAGTGTTATCTTTCGTACTTGCCTTGCTTTGTTTATACAGTAACTGACCTCGTTGTGTTGTTTGTAAAACTGTGGTGATCCATTCAGGGCCGGTGAGCAGTTGTTTTGTCAGGTACAGTTAGTCATGTGCCTACGGGCTTGGAAGGGGTTCGAGTCACCGCGCTACCGAAGTAGGAGTCCTTTGACGTTCAAGCTTAGTAGTGTTGATAGTTAGTCTTGTTGTACTTCGTCTCTTGTTCACCGTTGTAAAGACATAAAGTTTATTTAATAAATGTTCTTTTATTGTTATTTTGATCTACTACCTCGGGCAACCGATATGGTAACACCTTCATACACTTGGATGGTCCTTGGTAAGGCATCTTGGTGTGCGGGGGTGTTATAGAAAGTACGCCAAAAGCAAGCAAAAACACACAAATTTCTCTCAAAATTTTCAATTTTCCACATGCAAACTACACAACAATGCAAATGCAATCTCTTTTGGAGTAAGTGTCATCAACAATAGTGCGATCAGATGATTAAATCTCATAATAAGAATACGGAGGGGATGATTCAATAATATTGTCAACTGATCAACATTAATCGGTAATGATTGGCTAACTAGAGTTTGACATTACTGTCGTTTGACGGTGGTGATCAGTTGATCCCTTAATGTCACACCTATAGGACAATTCCCTTAATAGATAAATTAATTAATTATATGTCGATACAAGTTAATTAATTCCTTAAAATTGAACAATTTATTTTAGGAGTGAGAATTCGTATCTTATGATAATATGATTAAATAAGAGTTATTTTAGTAGTCAAAATGTTTTATTACTAAAATCGATTATTGTTATGAAACAATTGAAATAATAATGATTGATTAATTATAATTACAAAATGTTGTAGATTATATTAGCTTGACCCATTTTATTTACATGTAATTATGAATTACTAGTTGATTTATTGTATGTGATTTATTCTTATAAATAATGATATTTAATAAGTTAAGTATGCATTAAAATGACATATGACTCATTATATGTCACATATCACACAATAATACAATTGAAAAAGTTGACAAAATAAAATAGACTCCGTTTTAAACGGATGACCGAAAAATGGAGGGTTTTATGAGTTAGTGAGTGTTTTTATTTAATTGTTAAATGAAGACACAATGATAACCTAATACCTATAGCCTTACACACCTAGCTTCTTGTGAAGAACAATATGAAAAGTGAAGGCCATGCATTGGCCTTCTCTTGACCCTCCAAAAACCGGTCATCCCTCCCCCCCCTCTCTCAAAAATAACAGCTTTGCTCTTATTTTTCCATTCAACTAATTCACAAAATTGTCTTATGTAATTTTTGTTTCTTTCTCACTCTAAAATAGTTTTAGAAGCTCTTAAATATTTTTCTTATATTTTCTTAATATCAAAATATACTACTAAAAGTAGTAGTAATATTAGATTAGTAATATTATTTGAGGTATCTAATTTATTATCTAGTTAATATATAAATTAGATTTAAGGGTTAAGTCTTGGATGCAATTTTTAAGGAGTATCTCTATACTTGAGGTTGTAGGATCATCCACTAATTTTAGCTCAAGAACAAGTGAAGGTAGGAGACCTTACTTGTGCACA
The DNA here is from genome assembly GCF_048544455.1 of Silene latifolia. Taxonomy (NCBI): domain Eukaryota; kingdom Viridiplantae; phylum Streptophyta; class Magnoliopsida; order Caryophyllales; family Caryophyllaceae; genus Silene; species Silene latifolia. The sequence continues at coordinate 175,865,136 of NC_133526.1, forward strand.
TTTTCGGATCTTACTATAATGTAAGGAAATTGTTTTCTTCTTAATCTTTTTATTTTGTTACGCATGCACTAGATCCACCACTAGTTTAATGAGTAAATTAGTTTCATTATTATAAGAGTCTAATAAAATGGTTTGTGGAACTTTCAATTGGTATCAGAGCATAGGATGTTGCATGCATAATTGATTTATAATTTTTTCGAGTTATTAGTAACTTAAATAAAACTAGTATTTTGTGATTTATTAGACAAATTCACGAAATCATTTGCATGTTAATATATTCTGGTCCTAATATAATTTTAGGTCATTTCGATGATTTATGGTATATTATTGCTCATTTTAATGATTTTTAGTGATTTTATTACATTTTAATGAGTAAAATGGTGTTTAAATGACTAAAAATAGTTAAACTTAGAAACAGGCCTTGAAATTTTAATATGTTGTTACATGCACCTTTGACTCACCGTGTGTAAAATTTGAGATGAACACGATTCATTTTGCATGATTTATGAATTTTTAGTGTAAAAATGACATAAATAGTGACTATTTTAGCAAAAATAGCTAAAACGAATTTCATAGCTTGAGAAAGTTATTTTAGGTTGCTTTTATGTCCCGCATATCAGATATAAAGTCGAAACATTGAATAGATTGATTTTCATATGCTTTAGATGTTTTATTTGATAAAATCGACGAATCGCAACTATATTTTTCTTGAAATAAATTGACCTTTATTTTTTACTTATGAGTGTCATGGTAATATTTCAGAATGTTCAAAAACTTAAAATTCAAATTTTGAAATTATCGTAATTTAATTTGGATTTATTTGTTAAAAGTTATAATTTTAAGGTCTTATATGAGCATAATTGTAATACTAAGTTGAATTGTTGTCAAAAATTGAGTGATGAATAATTTTTGAGTCCTAAAAGAGTTAGGATAATTAACTTGGGCTAAAATTTGGTTTTAGTATTATTTTGCGATTTTAATAAGTTAAAGATCGCGAATATCCATAAAACTAGAATGTATTTACGATATAAGTTTAAATAAGGTGATTTGGCACATAACTTGGCATTTTAGATACATATTATAATGCTGCATATTTTATTGATGAATGTCATTTTTTATTTATATAATTTTGAATTATGTAATTTTATCTTAGTATGGCCTTAGTTTTTATTGATATTTTCCGTAATTTAAGGGGATTTCGATACGGTTGTAATTTAATGTGATATCGCATCACTTTTACTTTTACTAAGTTTTTCCATTTTATATGTATAATTCAAAAGCTATGTAATTTCACTATTATATTTTTTTTTAATTCTAGAGTTCCTTCAAGACGGTGCCATTCGGAAAGGTGTTCCGACGAAGACGGTGTTCTTGGGAGGCGTGCCACTTTAAGATCAAGAGACCAATGGAGTTGGTTTCCAAATTTGTAATAGATTATTTTATTTTCTATTTTAGAAAGGCCTTACTAGGAATTTATTATTTGCTTTGCATTTCTCTTCATATGATGCATGCATTACCAAATCGCCATAACTTTACATGCATATCTTTTCTTCTCGAGTCATCGACCGTGTCAATTACAATTATCGATAGTTCACCGATTTAGTTCAATAAACGAGATAGATAATAAATTGACATGACCTCTCACTAAATTTAAAAATTGAGATTAGCCTTACCAAATAGTAGGACCCATGAATCCCCGTGACTATTGGGGTAGATTCGGATTTCCTGGGGTGCTTTCATTTTTCATTGGATAAGTGGGGTAATAAAACGTTATTACACGCGAAATTTGGTCGGTCCCAACGGGATATTATGACTAGTCTTATGTTTTTGGGGCTAGGGATGGGTTTTATGAAATTCATCAACCGAGAGTTCTAAAGTTGAATCAATTAAAGAGTTAATTCACCAAATTTACATAAGTATGGGATGTATCGGTTTCCCCGTACCCATATTTGTATAAAGATGGATATCGAAATCATTTATTATAGTTGGGTAGAGGTCACTATATAAATGCTAGACATGTTTAAAAATGTTTGCAAGATTAATTAAAATGATAAATGTTTATGATTCCTTCATTTTTATTTTGTAGTCAATTACTTTAATTAGCAATGACAACTCCTAATTCATCCACAACAACTAGCACAACCGCTCCACAGCTCACCAATGCTTCTTGGCTTTGATCCTTTATGGATCGATGTAAACTTGAAAAGAATGGATCTAACTTCGCCGATTGGGACGCGCAACTCCACTTGGCCGCGGAAGGTGACGACAAGCTTCGTTACCTTACCGAAGCCGCTCCCGCTGCACCTACTACTAGGTCTACCCCCGCCGTAAAGCAAGCCTATGAGGCTTACCTAAAAGAATAGGCCGCAATCAAGAACGTCTTGATTTTCTCAATGTAAGCCGATCTCCAAAGGAGTGCTATTAAGATAAGCACGGCCTATGAGATCTACACAAAGCTTGTGACCATGTTTTCGCAAGCTCCAATGATCATCCAATATGAGGCGGCCTCCGCATTTTTCGAGATCAACATCAAAGAGGGCCAAAAGCTTAGCCCTCATGTGCTCAAGTTGATTGATCTTGTTGAGACCCTTAAAATGCAAGGGGTTGACATTCCCGAACAACTCGTTATAGACCGAGTTCTACATTCCTTGAACAAAATCAAAGCATATGTACAGTTTAGAGTAAACTACAATATGCAAAATATGAGGACTACTCTCCATGAGTTGCACAAAATGTTTGTGCAAGCCGAGAGAGACGTGGGTCTAAATGTTAGCTCAACCAAGGATGTGCTCGTTATTAACAATAAGAGCAAAAGGAAGTTTAAAAAGAGTGCTAACAAGAGTAAGAAGCCCACTCTCTTCAAGGGAAAAGGAAAAACTATTGAGAAAAGCTCTTCTAAAAGAGGTGCTACTTCCGAGGACAAATGTCATTATTGTAATGGCGTAGGACATTGGAAGAGGAATTGCTCGAAGTATCTTGGAGATCTCAAAACTGGAAAGATTGTTCCAGTAGGTAATACATATTTCTCCTTATCATTCATGTTTTGATTTCAATCTCAACTTTTGTATTTGGATACAAGTTGTAATTCTTACCCTTTTTAATTGTATTTAAGGGCATCCGAGCAAAGCCAAAGGCAAAGACAAGCAAGCCTAAGGAGGCTCTTTAAGGGAAGCTAGAGTAGCCGCCCATAGTAGAAGACCTATGGAAGCTTGGCCCTTATTTTGATTGTCTTCTCTTTATTGTTGTATTTTGAAATGTTGTTTTAGAACTTCTTGAAATTTCCTTGTTTGACATGGATATTAGTTTATTTCCTTTTGTTTTTAAAGACAAAGGTTGTATTTGGATTTTGGTGACTTGGTTTTCAACCCAAGTCACTCATTTTATGGAATTTCTCTGTTCTAAAACTTGTCATTATACACTATTTACATCAAAATCATAAATCGTATTGACTCAAATTGATCATAAAAGAATTACAACGATTGGATCATTGTAATGAGTTCATAAGCTATGAACTTGATTCTCCCTTATGCTTTTATGACTAAATGTCACATCTTATTTGATATAAGAAGGATCGATTGTAAAGTCAAATAGAGTTATTTGAACTCAAAGTAGGGAATTTTACATACCAATTGGCTATACCACTTGTAACTAAGACTTGTAACCACTTATAAGACTCCATACGAGATATGGTAGGGCTTAGGGTCATCTATTAAGGTCAACATGTGCGATATTTTCCCCCTTCACAATCATAAGTATAAAATTGTTTGTAGCTCATGAGGCTATCTTTCGAGAAAAATAGATGTAAAACTAGTTAGAGTCTAGCGAGGAGACCAAAAGATAGCGTTCTTGAGGAGACCAAAAGAAAGCGTTCTTAGGTTAAACTCAAGACTAGTGAGGAGACCAAAAGAAAGCGTTCTTAGGTTAAACTCAAGACTAGTGAGGAGACAAAAAGAAAATGTTCTTCATATAATAAGATTATGATCTATGAAGTGGTTGTATCAAGAAATTTCAATTCAATTTTACATAAGAGCCTTATGAACCAAAGTGATATCTGTGCAAAAGGATAAATTTATTTAGAGTTGCATAGATAGACATAAAGATTGTCTACAAAGCTAAGTTAACATGTAACTATGCTAAGATCCATGTCATCATTGCTACATCTCATAGTGTGTATGAACAAGTTAGATGTTAAAACCATTTTCTAAATGGGTATTTGGAAAGGGGTGTGTGTACGACATAAGCACAAGGTTTTAATTAACACTTAAAAATTGCAATGATCGTTTCAATCATGTGATAAGAGAATGGTTTCACTCGAATTGTCGAGAAGCCATGTGTATACATGGATTTGATTGGGAGTCAAAATTGTCATGTTTAAACATGAAGTTCAGTGGGAGAAATTGTCTTCCATAGTAATGTCATATTACTCATTGAGGATGACGTGCTAACACTACCATCTACGAAGGAGTGTTTTGGTTTTCAATTCTCGATGAAAGAAGACATAATGCATTCTACAATTCTAAATTTATTATGACATAGGGAATTTTAGATTGGCACTTAGATAAGTATCTTATATTCATAAGATTCTTTAGTTGTTTAATATTAACAAGGTTGGGGAGGTTATTCATATTAATGAAAGTGGAATTACTATGGTAGAGTCATAGTCATTCACTAAACCTAATGAATTGTTGATCACATGAAATCGATTGCTAATGTTTCCCCATTAGAACGATCATGTATGCCATTATATGCACATGCCCTGATGAATCATATGCTTGGAGCATGATAAGTCAATGACAAGTTAATTCGAATGAAGGTCATTGGAAAGCCTTCAAAAACATCCATTAAAATTCTTGAGGAGAACTGAGGATTTGTTCTTGTGTTTGGATGACATACTAAGTTGTGTGTTAAAGGGTTACATAAACTCAAGTTTCCAAACTTATAAGGATTTCTCGAAATCCTGGGCTGATTTTATTGACTTAGGAGTAAGTGACTAGAAAAATGTTTTAGTTTCAACCATTGCAAGTTCTACAAACAGAATCTGAGTACATTTTGGTAAGATGGTTAACATAGGGACTATGAGTAGATCCCTCCACCAAAGATTTCATCACAAGTTATATGATAACAGTGGGAGCATCTTTCAAGTTAAAGAGCCCATGTCTAGTATGAAGTCTTGACATGTATTTAGATAAGATCATGTTGTTAGACATAACATTAATTAGAAGGAATTAAGCGATTCATAAAGTTAGAATGTATGGATACATGGTATATCCACTAACCAAGCTTTTATTGCACTTTGACAAGTGAAAATATACACTTTAGATTATGAGATATGAAGTGGTAATATGGTATTGACTATTTATATATGATAATCGCATTTATCGTTTGAGTTTCTTTAAACTCATCAACTACTTTGTTATATCCTAATGGGTTGTTGAGACAATATTAAACCCCATTAAAATGAACTGGATTAACATAGTATTGGCCCTTGGTTACTTACACGAGGTGACGTCTCCAAGTAACTAGAGTGTGAGTCTATTGATGGCAAGTTCAAAAGCCATAGAGTCATAAGGGATGACATAGGCAGACTGTATGGGACATTTTGTCGGACAGTGACCGCTTATAGAGTTCTGGCAATTTTTATATAGCCTGGTCGTGGCAAGCGCTACAATAGTACTCTTTTGAGTCAATTCTTAGACTAAAGATTGTTCGCCCAAGGTGGCACAGTTTCTAAGTGACTTTAACTTTTGTTCTAGGACTTTCGTAACTGAGGTCAAATGGGCATCTTTTGGGTCATGATGAGTTGTGGCTAATCGAAGGGAGCAGTGCGATAGGAATTGTCCACCCCTTGTCAGGGTTATTTAAAATCTCAAGGCCACTTAAGGAGTAGTGAACTGAAAATGCGTGGCCACGCTCGGAAGGTATCCACAGTAGATAATTCCGGTCAGACAGTTATTCTCTAGATCGAGGAAACCACTCAAGATATGATCAAATGCAAGTACGACATGCAAGACACCTTGTATTGAGTGGGAGATGATGTAATAGGATAAGAGAATTGGTGACACACACTTGTCTCAGACAAGTGGGAGATTTTTGGAGTAAGTGTCCTCAACAATAGTGCGATCACATGATTAAATCTCATAATAAGAATACGGAGGGGATGATTCAATAATATTGTCAACTGATCAACATTAATCGGTAATGATTAGCTAACTAAAGTTTGACATTACTGTCGTTTGACGGTGGTGATCAGTTGATCCCTTAATGTCACACCTATAGGACAATTCCCTTAATAGATAAATTAATTAATTGTATGTCGATACAAGTTAATTAATTCCTTAAAATTGAACAATTTATTTTATGAGTGAGAATTCGTATCTTATGGTAATATGATTAAATAAGAGTTATTTTAGTAGTTAAAATATTTTATTACTAAAATCGATTATTGTTTATGAAACAATTGAAATAAGAGTGATTGGTTAATTATAATTATAAAATGTTGTAGATTATATTAACATGACCCATTTTATTTACATGTAATTATGAATTACTAGTTGATTTATTGTATGTGATTTATTTTTATAAATAATGATATTTAATAAGTTAAGTATGCATTAAAATTACATATGACTCATTATATGTCACATATCACACAATAATACAATTGACAAATTTGACAAAATAAAATGGACTCCATTTTAAATGGATGACTGAAAAATGGAGGGTTTTATGGGTTAGTGGGTATTTTTATTTAATTGTTAAATGAAGACACAATGATAACCTAATACTTATAGCCTTACACACCTAGCTTCTTGTAAAGAATAATATGAAATGTAGTAGTAATATTAGATTAGTAATATTATTTGAGGTATCTAATTTATTGTCTAGTTAATATATAAATTAGAGTTAAGGGTTAAGTCTTGGGTGCAATTTTTAAGGAGTATCTCTATACTTGAGGTTGGAGGATCATCCACTAATTTTAGCTCAAGAACAAGTAAAGGTAGGAGATCTTACTTGTGCCTATTTTCGGATCTTACTATGATGTAAGGAAATTTTTTTCTTCTTAATCTTTTTATTTTGTTATGCATGCACTAGATCCACCACTAGTTTAATGAGTAAATTAGTTTCATTATTAGAAGAGTCTAATAAAATGGTTTATGGAACTTTCAATCTCCCCCCAAGCTAAACACAACATTGTCCTCAATGTGCCAAAAATTAAATTTCTCAACTAAACCATAAAAATGGCTTAAAGCACATAAACAAGAAGGACAAGGGGTTATATTTAATGGGTTACGAGAAAATAAACTAAAGTGCAAAGGAAATAACACTTACTAGATTAGCTAGCCTCCCCCCAAGCTAGAACTTATACGGGGGACTCTTCCATTCATCAATAATTCAAGAAAAGGGCCAAAAATTGAAAGTTTGATGAAGAAATAATGTTTGCAAGTTATTTGGCAATTTTTTTTTTTTCTGGAAAAAGTTGCATTCCCGATCGGAGTTGACCATATCTTGCCAGATTTTGACTTTCTTCGCATTTCTTTTAGCTCCTCCGTTGTTGAAAGTTACGACCCCGAACGGGGTTTCTTGCATGGGGAAGCGTGCAATCTCCTTTTCTTCATTTTTTTTCACCTACAAACCATAAAAATAAACACTGTCAAGCCTAGTAATTTTATTTCTATTTCTACGAAAACATTAAATTTGCGGAAAATTAAAAACAAAAACAAATAAAAGCGATTTCCCGAAATGAATATCCATTATTCTTTAAAAAATTGTCGACGTCCTTAGAAGTTGATCATATTCTTGCGCATGAGCAATACACAAGCATATGTAAGCAATTGATAAGATATAAGTATGAAAGATTAAAGGCAAGAAAGGATTAATCTTATCAAAATGCCCATGAGAGATTTCAAATAGAACCACCGTACTCCACTCGTCAGCAAGAGAAGGAGCATCATGCTTAAGACCATAAAAATAACCGTTAGTGCACAAATTATAATCATGAACGGTCTCAAATTGGTGGTATATAAACTCTAAGTGGTAGGACTCATCAAAAATGGGGGGTTCATCCCACTTACCCTCTATATTAGCATCACTAAGTCCTCTATTAACTTTGAATTGGTCAACTACATTCCATGTGAGAGGATTTTCAAAGGTTTCACATGTCCCGAGTAAAACCTCATGTGTTTCACTATGGTCGGGCTCAAGCTTATCCATGGCACGTGTGTCAACTACCTCCTCCACGAAATGGTAAATAGGAAAGACAATAGGGGGCATTTCAATAATGAAAGTCGGTTCATCGTCATCATCATCCAATAAATCAAAATGGTTAGGGTCAAAAGACTCACATTGGGAGGTTGAGAGAGCATGAGGAGAGGAAATAATCTCACATTGGCTTGCTTCCTTTGAGAAGATTGTTCCAAACGAGCTTTTAGCACTTTGAGCTCCTCTTGGATATGCCACACATCGAATTTTCGTGCTAACTCTCGACATTCGGTAGCCATGAAATCAAAGAAATTCCAAAGTTCCGGCCCAATCATGTAGTAGAGACTCCCTTTACTCAACTTTAGAGCCAATCCACGGGTCTCAGAATCCATGCCACCAAGCACGAAATGACCCAAGTAATCCCCATCAATAACATGTCCAAGGGAGATGAGACCATCGCAAAAGTAATAGAATCGGTCAAGATAGTCAGGAAAAGGCTCATCTTTGAGTTGTGAGACGAATTCGTAATTCATTATGTAAGGCCAAGCTTTATTACCTACAAAATATGCACTAAAACTACAAGGAAACCGTGAGATAATCCCAAGGAACAAGTGTTCCTCGAGACAAAATAAAATAAGATAAAATTCAGCAACTAATTAGCAAACAAAACCGTCTCCCCGACAACGACGCCAAAATTTTATAGGCTATCGCACACCTATGCAAAGATAAATTCCCTAAACACAAATAATTGTAGTAATAGGGGTCGAACCACAAGAAGGCGGGAGTTTTCAAAACAAGTTCCTATGGATTGAATTATATCAAGGTCGGTTTATCGGTTGTTAGTTGGTTGGTTATGCAAATAAAATGAAAATAATAATAAAGAAAGCGGCTAGGAAAATCGAGTCACACATGCAAATTACTAATTAGTCATGTTAATTTAGAAATACATTGATAATGATAAATTGTTTAGGCTTAGAGACACCCACCTATCGATATTAGTGTCAACCATAGACCGGGTCCTAGAGAAACTCTCGTTTATGACTAGGTCGTCCTACTACACATGCTTAGTCTAATTCAATTCTGTGCCTCTCAACTTATATGAAATTTATACTCTAATGATAGCATTTTTTTACCACAAATCTAATTATACTATTTTCATTATTTTTTTAACGATACTTTTTTTTGTTAAATGAAATGTAAACGTTTTTATATAAAAATTAGAAACATCACTTGAATATAATTTAGGAAATATATGTTATAGTAATTAAAAGATTTTTTACTTTATTTTTTATATCAAAAAATATTATTTATGATACTTTCCTAAATTGATTTTTGATGATGTGGACAGCTTAGAATCGCTCGAAAAAAGCCTCTTTTATAAATATATATAGATATAGATTTATCATGGTATGTGTTATTACTGTTTTTATTCATGTTATCGTCTTTGTTTGTTTACTTACGAGATGTGTATACACACTGTTTCGATTCCGTTATCAACCGCTTCAATTTAATACGATTCTTTTACATTGCAGGTGTCTAGAATATAGTTCAGGTTGCACTAATATCCTTCGAGATTAGACCTCCTAATATGCTTCGTCGGACAAACCTTGAGTTTTATATATGCTTGCATAGTTGAGTGAGGATAATATATACGAGGTTATGACTCCTAATCGATATCGATATCATCTATTCATCTACGTATAAAATTTTTATTCAAGTTTGTATAATAATTACATAACATTAGATGGATTTTGTATTCAAAGAAAAGAATGGATTTTAGGTCATCGGCTCATCGCAGTCTTTTAATTTTAGGTGTCAAAGAAGTTCTCCTCATGTTCGGCTAAGAGAATGAGACACTCAAAGGTTTAGTAATTATTAAACCTCAAAGTTAATATATATATATATATATATATATATATATATATATATATATATATATATATATATATATATATATATATATATATATATAAAAGGTGACATAAAATAGTCATTAGATGGTATCCCACTGAAAAACGGTACATTTGCATAATCAAAGGATCTTACAAATTGACGGTACATTTGCATAATCAAAGGATCTTACAAATTGGTCTGGCATCGATGGGCATTAAATCTAGTATATTACTAAAGGAGGCTTTTTTTTTCTAATTATATTATTAGCATTAGAATTAGGAGATAATTAACTATTTTCAATTTTTATATTATTATTAGGAATACAATTTTCCTATTAGAAATGAGAATTAATTAATTATTTTACAATTTTCCTATTAGAAATAAGAAATAAATTAATAATTTATTAAGACTTTTTTTTCCTAATTATACTATTAGAATTAGGAGATAATAATTATTTATTTATTTTTATTATAATTAGGAATATGATTTTCCTATTAGAAATGAGATTTAATTAATTATTTTATAATTTTATTATTATAAATAGGAAATAAATTAATTATCTATAATTTATTAATATTAAAAAATTATCCATTAGTATTTGTTCACTTTTTATTAAATTAGAAGGAAATAAAACCTTTGAGATATTTATAATATCCAATTTTATAACAACTTTCGATTAAAAAAATGAGGTATTATGAGGCTAAAAGGCCCTAGGCCGAACTGGGTTGTGACAAATATGCATGCATAATACGTACTACATGGAATTTACTCATGTAAAGAGTAAAATGAACGCTGAAATATGCCCCTGCGTCTTTTGTTATTGCTAATGTCATATTTAATTATACATAATATGAAGTTTATTTTTCAAATGTCATATGTATTTCTCCTACTAATTTTAAAGTTTTTCCTCTCACAATACACTTCAACTTCTATTGATAATTTATTATTATATTATTTACATTCATTTGTCATTATATAAAAGTATATTAATCAAAATTTAAATAAGATATTCATAAATTATTGATAAGTACGAAGTTTGATATCTATTTTTCAAGGAGTAGTTAAATATAAAGAAAGTTGCTGCTAATTTGCGAATCGAAATATCATATTATGACAAATGAGTAAATATTTAGAAAAACTTTATTGTGCGATTGTTTTACAATTTAAAGTAAAAATGGTACCACGAGTAATAAAATAGATTTGAATGAGGCTTGAAGGTAAATTAGATACACTTATTATAGAAATATGTATAAGATTAAGATTCAATTCAAGCAATGGTCAACATTAAAAAAAAAAGTCATGAAAAACACATAAAAGGGTAAGAGTAGTCTTTCCCTAACATAGTGAATGGCGTCTCTCTCAAGCTTTTCTTCTAACGAATTTGCATGCATAAAAAACGGTATTATTCAATTATATGGAGCAAACTAATTATTGTTGATACTATATATTTTTTTTGTGTAAATTGAGCATATCATCACTATAATTTAGGGAGACATACGAATTGGGGAAGGGTGAAGACATATTCGTCACGCATAATATGATGTTTTAACCACCTTTAGGCAAAAAATTAAAAATAAATGTAAAAATTAAACCTAAAAGGGGGTCACGTACTTGCCAACTCTTTTATAGTTCTCTACCGCATTAATATTCTGATGATGTTTATGACATTTATTCATATTAATAAAAAAAAATGATTATACTGCTTCGTACAATTTGTGATTTATATTTGAACTTGCTTAAATTTATATATTTTAAGTGAAGAATATTAATTATAAATATGATAAAGATAAAGTTTGATCTTTAATTTTCTCAGAGATAAAAAACAAACTCAATTTTTATTTTCTTATAATATACTAATTAAAGGTCATAATGTAAAACAGGAAATTACACCATAATATACTATTTCAATATGTCGATGATCAACACTCAAAATAGCACATTTGTTATTTAAATAGTGTAAAAACTCTCAAAATGCTAAAAAAAATGTTCACTATGTCGTTATCAAACAAAACCTAAGTTTCGGCATTTTTTTTGTCATGTTCAACTTAATCTTTACGGGATGTAAAAATGATGAAGTTCAGAAAGTAGCGGTTAGTTTTATGTTAGTTAGATGGACTTTTCAAGAGAGAGATGAAAGCTTTGCATTTTAGACCGTTTTATGTGTGAACCGAAGGGATTAAGTAATGGGCTAAATGTTGTTTCGAGTGGGAATGGGGTTGATTGCGACAAGTTGGTTGACTAAAGTTTTTCCTTACTAGATCTGAAAAGGGGATAATAATTATGAGATAATAAAATTTGAAGGAAAAAGGACAATAAAAATGAGATGGAGGTAGTAAGATTTTTTATGCAAAATGAAATAAATAGCAAAGTTCGTGTATATATATATATATATAATATTCAAATTTATTCAGTTTGCAAACATAGTACTCAAACACTTTGTTTGAGTATTTGGAATGGAGGTAGGGGAGGGGGCGAGAAAAAGAAGAGGAACGGAAAGGGAGAGAGATAAGAGGGAAGATTGCTTCTTAAACTTTTATTTGTTGAAGGAGAAATAAATTGTCTTCGATAAAGGAGACGAGGATCCATATCATCTGGAGTAAGGATTAGTGTTTCATGGAGGTGAATGTGATTTATGACTTCTTAGATGTAAAACGTTGCAGAAAGGTAGTGGTAGTGGTAGTGGATTGGAGGTTGTTTCAAGTAGTAAGAACTAATCACAGTGGCTGATGTTTTATTTTGCGGGTAAATTAGTGGGGCGGAGGGAGGGTGCATTTGTGGAGGGTGATGAGTTTAACGAGGATAGTGATAATAAATAAGGTTACTTATCAGCAACATATCGCTTGTATTAAAACATATAGGTAACATGAATTATAACAAGAAACCTCAAAAGATCATACTGATAAACTTAATATTGACCCCATCAATCCAAATTAAAGTAAAATCTTAATTCTAACAACATTGTCGAGAGCAAGGGTTAGTTTCCATTGGATTGTGGATTTTTCTAGAAGTAGGGGTTTAGTTTTTCACTTGGTTGGTTAAATTATTTGAGAGAAGTTTCGAAGACAAGGATCGATCTTTCAAGGGATGGGATTGTTTTAGATCATGTATGTGAATAAGAAAGAAAAATAGGGGTCTGCGTGAAGGATTTTGTTTCAAATGAAAAGATAGGGGGCAAGACTATTGTTATAGGGGGGTGTCATAAGCAGCCCCAGCCATGTAGCATTGTGTTGGAATTTGGTTCACATTCAAAGGTACGTCTATAGTTTGACTAGGAGATATAACATTTAACTACCTGTAAATGTTTTTACGTAACTACCATTTGACCCAACAACGATTAAATTATGGTTGTTATTCTAAATAAGAAGATTTGTTGCATCATTGAGTTGATTATGCAAAGTAGATATTATTGTTTTCCTTGATCAATTGAAAAACAAACATGTATTAATGAACAAAATCTAAAAACTCTCAGTCCCAAATATCATATATACTAGGTAGTATTCCGCGCTTCGCGCGGTTTATTTTAAAATTTTATTATTATAATTGAAGAAAAATAACATAATTTATATATGACCTTTAATATTTTTACTTATAAATAAAAATAAATTAATGTTTCTCAAATTTAATTTTTTTAGGTTTAACTTCAATGTTTTAAAATAAAATACATACAATTTTAAATAAAACTAATAAGTGATAATTAATTATGCATGATCATCGTTTTATAAATTATTTTAATATCATATTAATTAAAATACAATTCATTCGAATAATGCAACAATCAACATTAAGTTCTCAAATTGTATAATTTCACGATAAGTTATGTTCAAAATCAATTAATATTTGTTCAATATGATGCGAATATAATTTTATGTAATTTTTAATTTTTTTATGTATAACGTGTGATATTTATGTATCAAACATATAGAGTTCAAACACAACTTATTCAAATATTTTGATTGTGTTTTGCATGTGTTATGTGTCAAACATATCTATAAGAATTACATGCACCTTTTGTATTTTTAAGCAACTATATATAAATGATGTTTAAGAGTTTACATGTAAATAAAATAGGTTAAACTTTCTCAAAATTTAAAAGATAACATATAAAATATTTAACTAAAAGTAATATTTAGCTAGTCATAATCAATATTTATACTTGACTTATACATATTTTAATTGAAGATATTAAAGAAAAATGTAACGTTTTTTCTACTTTTTCATGTAGTTTATAATACTATTTTATTTAATAATCATTACTTTTATTTTGATTATTCAAATGCACTCGCGATCACTGTGTATATACATATTCGTACACATACTCGTTATCATACTATTTAAACTTGTCAAAATCTCATATGTATTCAATTTTTCGCAATATATTTTTTTCATTCCCACATAAAAACTCATCTCTTAGTAGTTTTCTTTAAGTTATGTTTTTAAAAAATGCAATGACTCTTCCAAATATATTTTTCTTAAGATTTAATGGTCTAAATTTTATAACTTTCTCAAAATGTCTTTTTACGTAAACATAAAACATTATGAGACATTCACTTTAATCATCTCTACAAACGAAAAGTATTACAATAAATATAATGAAAATTATACTCAATTTGAAGCATTTTTTCCAATGAACGCAATTATTTATATTTTAGAATTTTTATCAAAATAATTTTTTAATAAATTTAGAATCAAATAACCGTAATTATTTAATGTAATTTTATAATAAATTTTATTAAACTATAATTAATATTTTGCTGAGATTTATACAACATTTATTATGTTTATATTTAATGTCCAGCTGTAACTAATACTTGTATTTAATGCTCGGTTGACACGTGTCACATCTACAGTGCTTCAACCCGTTATATATATATATATATATATATATATATATATATGTATATATATATATATATGTATATATATATATATATATGTATATATATATATATATATATGTATATATATATATATGTATATATATATAGAGATTGAATCATGTGAGGCACCCTTCTTAGGGTGAGGCTATTTGGACTCATTCTAAACCGTCGGATCTAAAAACTAAACGCACGAGATAATTCCACATGTCCCGTACATCACCCAATCTAACAAACACACCTAATACTCAATCATTTACTCCTCTGGCTCCAAGCTCTTCACTTTCTCTATCTTCATCTCGTCTTCGTCTACATTTCGATCGCCATTTTATCACTCAACCTTGGATCGCCATTATCAACCTAATTTCTTCTCGGAATTAGGTAATTTTAATAAACTTATTTTATTAGTTTAATTACTTTGTTTCGCTTTTGTTTTAGTACTTTTCTTCACTCGATTTCAATTGGGCAGTTAGTTGGGACAATTTTGAGATTTATAAGCAGGGTTTTGTTGAAATGGTTGATTTACTTGGGAAAGCTGATAGATTTGGTCTTGCTCGTGGTTTTATTGAGGAAATGAATCGTCGAAAATTAGAAATTCCTTCTGAGCTTTTTGTTAGGTTGCTTAGGAGGTATTTTAAACATTATAATATTTTAGGTTATCGTGCGTTTAATTGGATGGAGGAATATGGTTGTAGTCTTGATAAAGCTGCAATTACTTTTGTTATTGCTATGTTTGTTAAGAAGAAACAGGCAGTCGAGGCTCAGTCGTTTTTTGATAAATTGAAGGATATTTGTGAGCTTGATGTTGTTGATTATAATAACTTGATTAAGGGTTGGTGTAGTGTTCATAAGATTTCCAAGGTGCGAGGGTTTTCGAAATGAAAAAGACGGAATTGTTCCAAATGTGTATACTTATAATGTTTTTATTGATGGATTGTGTAGACATTGTCGATTACGCGGTGAGAGGGTTTTCACAAAGTGATGATTGAGAAAGGTTGTCGACCTAATCTGCGAGTTTTAATAACTTTTTGAGTTATTATGTGAAGTTTGGGACGACCGAGAAGATTTTGGAGATTTATAATCAGATGAAGAGGTTTGGGTGTGAACCTGATGTAACTACTTATAACTGTTTGATTGCGTGTTATTGTAGGGATGTTGAGAATATGGATGATGCAGTGAAGTTGATTGACGAAATGGTGAATAAGGGTATTGTACCCTGATTTGATTACTCTAAATCACAGTGAAAGGAATTTGCACAATTTGTCCATTACATAGGTCAAAGTCGGTGAATATAAACACGGTTATATTATATTGATCTTTCAATGCTCATATATGTGTATTTTATATGTATACAATATATCTATGTTACTCTCGCTCGTCTTCAAGAAGTGTAGGGTCTGGCTATTAATCTTTTCGGCCGTACTGTTAAGTGTTAAAAAGTGTCTTGTGTGGTGATCATAATATGATTCCTTACCATTCTGTTTCCGTGGTGTCTTGGTGGTCGATTACGTGCTATAGTCCGGCTTTCTGCGAGAATGGATCGAGTACCTTCTTTATTTGTTGCACAGAAGGACTCGTAACTTGAGAGCAAAGAGCGGTATCAAGATACAAAGACCGCATTTGCAGATTGAGGAGCCTATCACTCCGCCTTGAAAAAAGTTGAATATACGAAGCTTCTTATCAATGGACAATTTGTGGATTCAAAGATCGGGTGAGTTTAGTAACAGGAGGTCTTGTATAAGACCGCTTCATACTAAGATACCGTCGAATCTCACCCCTTTGTAGTCTTGATACGAGACTTTGACCTATGTAATGGACAAATTGTGAAAAATCTTATCTGTATAGCTGATCTTCTGATCAACACACCTGACATCTTCTATAAGACAGTGAATATAAGCTTCTGGGTTATAGCTCTTGGATGTTTCTTCGACGCAAACTAGTTTTTAGAATTTCTAAGCAAAACACAACACTAATTTGGATGTTATTACGCACCATATTTACAATCTTCGACCAGGTATAGTCGTTTTCAATTATTCATGTTTTCTCAGTTAATACTATTTGAGGTTATAACTTGGCTTTCTGCAGAATGGATCCGAAACTTGGAAAGTATTCTCAACCCATCAATTCATGATCAGGAGGCAGCTACATTTTACCAGGTTATGTTAGATATGTTTAGACATTCAGTACTCAATATGCTTACAAAGTGACAAACTTGTTACTAATTTGAAACATTTTACCAGGTTAGGTTAGATATGTTTAGTCATTCAGTACTCAATATGCGTACAAAGTGACAAACTTGTTACTAATTTGAATTTTTTGTACCTGAATTAGCCTATTGGAGATGAGCAGATCTGGGGTTGTCGAGATCTAGGGTTGTCATCTATTAGGTTTATGTATCATGTGTTTGTTATTTGTTGATGCATAATTTACTATTTGTACTATATCATCTATTAGCTCAAAAGGTAGAGCATTGTGCTATTGCGCAAGGTGTAGGTTCGAGTCCTACATAGATGAACAAATATAAATATACAATTATTATATAATTTATCAATATAATCTCTAGGATTCACAGAATAAATTATAAAAAAGTTCATTATAATTATAAAAAAAAAACTAAAGGAGCAAAGGATTACATTGAGGATGAGTTAGCCAAATCCGTTCTCAGATGTGCAAAATTGAGGATGAGTAGAAGAAGCTCAAACTTAGATGTCCACAAACGGCGTGCATAAGCCAAAACGTCGTGCAGAGCCACTAAGCCAAATTATCTAAATTGGGTGCAATTGGACATGACAGAAAAGGCCAAAACCCAAAAGTCCACTAGAGAAATACCAATTAGGCTTTGAAGTAACAGTAGCAGTCAATAACCAACATGGGAGTCGAACCCACACCTTGTGCATTGCACAACGCTCTGCCAATTGAGCTAATTGGTTTTAAAATAATTAAATCATTCCACTAGTTTTCATCATGTGAGTTGTTCCCTTATCTCTCTAACCTATATCTCTCATTTCTCTCTCTAACCTAAGATTCACTGAATAAGGTATGAGATTCACAAAATAAGGTCTGAGATTCACCAAATAAGGAAAAGAGCAAAAAAGGTGATTTTATGACCAAGTTTCACAAAACAAGCTCTAAGATTCACTGAACAAGGTCTGAGATTCACAAAACAAAGTCTGAGATTCAACGAATAAAGAAAAGAGTAAAATAGGTGATTTTAACCACTTATGATGATCAAGTTTCACAAAACAAGCCCTAAGATTCACTTAATAAGGTTTGAGATTCACAAAATAAGGTCTGAGATTCACAAAATAAGGAAAAGAGCAAAAATGGTGATTTTAACCACTTATGATGACCAAGTTTCACAAAACAAGCTCTAAGATTCATCGAACACGGTCCGAGATTCACAAAACAAAGTCCGAGATTCACCGAATAAAGAAAAGAGCAAAATACGTGATTTTAACCACTTATGATGATCAAGTTTCACAAAACAAGCCCTAAGATTCACTGAATAAGGTATGAGATTCATAAAATAAGGTCTGAGATTCACAAAATCAGGTATGAGATTCACCAAATAAGGAAAAAAGCAAAAAAAGGTGATTTTATGGCCAAGTTTCACAAAACAAGCTGTAAGATTCACTGAATAAAGTCTGAGATTCACAAAACAAAGTCTGAGATTCACCGAATAAAGAAAAGAGCAAAATAGGTGATTTTAACCATTTATGATGATCAATTTTAACAAAAAAAACCCTAAGATTCACTTAATAAGGTATGAGTTTCACAAAATAAGGTCTGAGATTCACCAAATAAGGAAAATAGCAAAAAAGGTGATTTTAACCACTTATGATGACCAAGTTTCACAAAACAAGCTCTAAGATTCACTGGACAAGGTCTGAGATTCACAAAACAAAGTCTGAGATTCACCTATTAAAGAAAAGAGTAAAATAGGTGATTTTAACCACTTATAATGATCAAGTTTCACAAAAAAAAAGCCTTAAGATTCACTGAATAAGGTATGAGATTCACAAAATAAGGTTTGAGATTCACCAAATAAGGAAAAGAGCAAAAAACGTGATTTTTAACTACTTATGATGACCAAGTTTCAGAAAACAAGCCCTAAGATTCACTGAACAAGGTCTGAGATTCACAAAACAAAGTTTGAGATTCACCTAATAAAGAAAAGAGCAAAATAGGTTATTTTAACCACTTATGATGATGAAGTCTCACAAAACAAGTCTTAAGATTCACTGAAAATAAGGTATGAGATTCACAAAATAAGGTTTGAGATTCACCAAATAAGGAAAAGAGCAAAAAAAGTGATTTTAACCACTTATGATGACCAAGTTTCACAAAACAAGCTCTAAGATTCATTGGATAAGGTCTGAGTTTCACAAAACAAAGTCTGAGATTCACCTAATAAAGAAAAGAACAAAATAGGTGATTTTAACCACTTATGATGATCAAGTTTCACAAAACAAGCCTTAAGATTCACTGAATAAGGTATGAGATTCACAAAATAAGGTCTGAGATTCACCAAATAAGGAAACTCATGGGTTAAAGCTTTGTTAATTGGCTTTTGACAAAATCAGAAGACAAACACTATATTACTGAACAAATATTTCATATGAAACTCATGCTGCTATAATCGCACTGCAGGACATACAAATATGAATTAGTTGTTGCATAAACAAATCAAATGTAGAAACTTGCTTTCGACAGGTGACTAAATTAGTTGTTGTATAAACAAATCCTTAATCCTTATAACTACTTCACCTTTTGGGATTCTTAAGTGCTCCTCGTTTCCACTCAATCATGGCCCCTCATTCTTGCTTTCGACAGGTGACTAAGAATTAGTATTTTGCTAAATCATGGCCCCTCATTTTTGCCTTCACTTGTCCTATGTTTGATCTCAGCCGCCTAATAGTGGCATGGAACAGTGCGCAATAGTGATTTGCCAGATCTTAGCCGCTCATTCTTGCGTCAGGATTGATCTCAGCCACTTAATCTAATCTTTCTCTTTTCGTTGATTAATGGTCTTATTTCAGGCTACAAATTTTCACCAAATGAGATACATAATCAATCAAATGCAAAAACAATCATGAGTCACACTATATGAAACAAAAGTAAATCTAGGCGACAAAATTGCGCCAAACGAAATACATAATGGATCAAAATACAAAAAATTTCACAAAGGCTACAATACGAGAATACCAAGAAAAGAAAATTGAAATAAGCAAAAACAAATCAGTGATGCAATCAATCAAAATGCGGCAATTTTCGAGTCACAATAAGTAGCAAAAACAATCGAGGCTACCAAAATTTGAACGTTTTATTTTCAAAATCGCTCAATTTGATCAAACTCGAACCTTATATCATCACTTATTAGTTAATTAATAAAATTATATGAATATATTCAATTTTTCATCAAAATCATGAAATTACCTTCAAATTAATCGAATGAAGTCTTCTGAAATTGATCAAATGTCGATATTATTGATGTAGCTTGTTGATCGGCAAATCGCTGCAATTGTAATCTACGAAGAATGGCTGCAATTGATTAGTTTATGGAGCAGATTTGGGTATGATGGCTGCAATTTCATGAATGATGTAGCTTGTCTATGAAAAATAGCTTATCGATGAAGAATATAATAATTGATGCCAAATTTTCAGATTTATAAAATATTTGGGCCAAAATTTCAGCCCAATTTGAAGGACTCTGCGCTAACAGTCCGTTCTAAGTCTAATGAAGGAATTTGGTGAGGCCGGCCGCCTCGCCATAATGAGGTGCCTCACCGGATCCGGCCTCTACATATATATATATATATATATATATATATATATATATATATATATATATATATATATATATATATATATATATATATATATATATATATATATATATATATATATATATATATATATATAAGATAAACTTCATATTGGTTTTATTTTCTTAAAAAAACAACATTGTCGAGAGCAAGGGTTAGTTTCCATTGGATGGTGGATTTTTATAGAAGTAGGGATTTAGTTTTTCACTTGGTTGGATAAATTTGAGATTAGTTTTAGACAAGGATCGATCTTTCAAGGGATGAGATTGTTTTAGATCATGTGTGTGAATAGGGAAGAAAAATAGTGGTCTGCGTGAAAGATTTTGTTTTAAATGAGAAGATGGGGGGCCAAGACTATTGCTATAAGGGAGAGGGGGTCATAAGCAACCCTAGCCATATGTAGTATTACGTCGGAATCTGGTTCACATTCAAATGTACTTCTATAGTTTAACCGGGAGATATAACATTCTAACTACCTTTAAATGTTTTTACATAATTACAATTTGATCCAGCAATGATTAAATTATGGTTGTTATTCGAAAGAAGGAGGTTTGTTGCATCATTGAGTTGATTATGCAGAGTAGATATTATTGTTTTCCTTGACCAGTTGAAAAACAAACAGGTATTAATGAACTAATTGTAAAAACTATCAGTCCAAGTATCATATATATAAACTTCATATTGGTTTTATTTTCCTAAAAAAAAAGTATTTTATTAATCAAACACTCTTTTATTCTTATGTCAATATTATGTTAAGGGAATTATTTGTTGGTCATGCGGCATAAATAAAATCTTTGACATGAACGATGTACTATATGTCTATATTCCATTTTATTGTGAAATTTATCACACATTATTTTAATATCCGTGCAACGCACGGGCAGGAAAACTAGTTTATATTAAAGTTAGGGTATTCGGGTTCCCCTAAGCGGGTAAAGGTAAACAAGGGTAAATAACCGGGTAAGGGGTAGAGGTTAACTTAGGTATGAGGTCCAATATCTTGGCCTCCCTAAAGAAAGACACATAACTTTCATCTTGTATTAATTCTCAACTTAATCAAGCTATCAAAACACCCTACAACTTTCATTTATAGAGCATTTAAGCAAACAATGAAGAAAGGTGAGAGCTTTCACGCACACAATTCCACAAACACCTTGTGTGCATGAATAAGTAAGCTAACAATTCTACCCAAAACCCAATTATTAATTACCCAAGTTATGCCATAAATTCCCACTTAGGATCCCCCTAAGCCCTAGGGGGTCACTACTCACTCATCATATTCAAGCAAATGTAAACAATTGGTGAAATTGGTGAAACACAAGTAAGCATGGTGGAAAATATAATATAAATTACAACAATAATAAAGAGAGAAATAGAAATGTAAACAATTTAATTAAAGACAATAAAAGATGAGAAATTGTACCACCACAATGAAAGATCGAGTCTTGGATTAAATAAGAGAAGAGATTCTTCAAAATCTTCTATTATAATTCAACACCCCAAATGTAAACTATTGAATAACACTAGAACAATACTAATTAACTAAAGGATTAAGATTTAATTAGGGAAAGATTAATGCTTGATTAACAAAGTTTGGATAAATATTAAGTGCTTGAAAATATTTAGGGTAGTGTGTCAATGAGTTAGGGAAGAGGGGTATATATAGTATCTCTCGCAATTAGGTTGGAAATTACAAGCAAAGTTAAAACGCGGAAGGGGAGTCCCAGCTGGTGGTCTGACCGGCTTGGAGTCCTCTATAACAAATTTAGTGGAACTAAGTCATCGGGTATGCTTGGCCGGTGGTCCACCGGCTGGGAGTCTTTCTTGACTTCTCTTCCTTTCCTTGACTTTCCCCCTTCTTCTTGCACTCCCAGCCGGCAGGCCGGCTGCCGGTGGCTTGACCGACTGGAAGTTCTCTGTAAGTTGGTTAATTTTCTTCCTTCTACTAGTGCTCCCAGCCGGCTGCCAATGGTCTGCCCGGCTGGGAGTTCCCTGTAAATTCCTTCCATTTCTTCTTTAGCTAAGTGTTGGGGGTGTCCCAGCCGGCTGTCGGCCTACCGGTTGGGAACTCTCCTCAGCTTTTCTTCCTCCTTGCTTTGACTCAAATCTCTTTCTTTCTCGCTTCCTTCACCCAATTCCGGCTCATTTCTACACAAATGAGTAAGATAGTGAAAGTACGGGATTAAGGGCACAAAATAGCGAAATAAGGCTCGTGAAGCGGCTCTAAATGAGCCAAAAAGCAAGGAAATAAAAGGGGGGAAATGGTACGAAATTAGCACGCATCAACCTGGTAGAATATCCCATTTTTATAATAATATCTTTTAAGTATCCAAACCTCGGTGGACACCGTAATGGATCCCAATACAAATTAGTGAAAATTGTTATTTACCACCTAATATTTAGCGTATTTTACAAATTACCACCATGTATTTTGTTTATTATAACTTACCACCTACATTACAACCTAAATATCCCATCTACCACCGTATTTCAATCCCGATCATGATTTTACATAATTCCCGACTCGTTAAGTTAATAAACTATAAATAGACCAGAATACCCTTACTAAAGCTCCAACAAAAATTTTAAGATAAAAACAACACCATTCATGAATCATCACCAACAACCTTATACATCATCATCATCATCATCATCATCAAAGTAAAAAAAAAATCATCAAATTCCAGAATCAACACTCCAATTATTCTTCGTTGTCGTCTTCAACGCACCATTTTCTAACCATCGCCTCACTACCACCCTCCGTACTGTCAACCCAGACCCACCATTACATCACATCCCTAGATCTGCCACCGTCGCAACTAGTTGACCTCTAAGTTGTCATCACCATTACACCCATCCATGAAATCCATCAATCGTCTCCATCACCCACGACATCCATCAAATTTCGCCATCTTCATTATTCACCCCCCCACACCTCAAACAACCCAACCCCATTAATCGTCTCCAAAATCCTAGATATATGGTTTTCATGGGTAGAGAAGGGTATTTCGTGGGTTTGGGCCTGGGGGTGATGGTGGCAACAAGTTAGCGGTGATGAATGTGACCGGACAGGAAGGAGAAAAGCGATGGTGGAGTTGTATACTGTGGAATGTTTATAGCAATTTAACTTAATATTCATAGAAATTGCTCTTTGAGATTGTGTAAGATGGATGACTCTCTTGCAAGATGAGTTATGATTGTTGGATTTTGACTCTTATAAGATGATTAGATTTTGATTGTATTTCTGGGTTCACTAAAACTTAGGAGAGAAGGTCTCTCACTAAGTTATTGAGAGATCAATCTTTCGTACCCTTTTATTTGTATTTCTTACCTTTTTATTGTTGATCGTGACATAGTAATTTCGTACCTATTTACATAATAAATGTACCCATTTTATCATTAATCATGATTTGTACCTATTTTATTACCTTTAGTACCACTTTTTCTTAAAATTGTACAATGGTCTCCCAATGAAGCTTATTAAGAGACCGTCTCTCAGGAGACCTACTCGGTTGGGTTTGAGTTTGATTTTGTTTATCTAATTGGTAGTTGAGTGAGTGTTTGGAATGAGTGAAAGTACGGGCATTTTAGTCACGTTATAGTTTATTCACTTAAAGGAGTTGGGAAATTAAGTTAATCATAATCGAGAACGGTATACGGTGGGAGTCTGGATATATACAGTGTAAAGTTGGTGGTTGTTTGTAATAAACGAAATACTAGGTGATAGTTTACAAAATACGTTAAATACTATGTGGTAATTAACAATTTTCATTAAAAATTATTTTATGTTTTAACCCAATATTAGGAAATCACTCGAAAAAAACGTTAATATTAAGTGAATTTTGTAAATAACCCCCTTTTATGTTCTAATTTTTACAAATAACCCCCATTTATGTCCGTTTTTACTAATTACCACCTTAAATATCACTTAATCCCAAAAATTACCACCAAATGTCGATTACCCTAACGAATTTTATAAAACCCCGATCTATATACGACTTTCCGTCTTAAACTTTTACAATATACCTAAACTACCCTTACCTTATCTATTAACCCCCCTCTCTCAAACTAACACAACTTTCATTGACTCCTAAATCAAATCGACAAAACCCCCAAATTAAAATATAAACCCTAATTGAATTTCATCTTTACAACTCCTCTTGAATCAACCAAAACAACTATTAAATCATACAAATCAACATTTGCGAAGAACTCTATGGCCCCAAATCAGCATTTGCGACGAAGGGAATTGATCCACGAGCTAGTCAAGAATTTTAATTTTGAAGAATTTTCAGGTACTTTATAGTTTGATTTTTTTTTGGCTAAAATATTGCAGTTGATTTTCGTCCACATAGCTCAACCTTAAGCAACGGGAATATTAAACTAATCATGGGATGAAGAAGAAGATAGTTTTTTACAAGCAATACATAAAATAAAGTAGGAGTAGGTAGGCCCAGTAGAATGAATAGTCGCAATAATGATATCTTGTCCGGCTGAGATTACTTAGATTAATTATACATTAGTAGTGGTACAATATTAAATTGACTACTACATACAGTATCTTCTACATACAAGTATCTTCTATTGAATTTGTGTCTACTACGGAGTACATTAGTAGTGGTCTTAAGCGTCTTTGTAACTGACCCTTGTCCGGCTAATATGAAATTGTAATTAATATTAGCTTTTAACACTGATGCTTAATGTTTATGTAGGATGTATGATTCTATTGATAATTTCACATTTGATATTAGATACTACCATGGTGGTAAATTTGAGACTAATAAAAAGGGGAAAATTGTTTATGCTGAGGGGATATCAAGTTTGCAATTTGGATTTGTGTCTAATAGATTCTCCTATAATGATGTAATGAACACTGGGTCAAAGCTTATGGGTGGTCAGCCTTTTGAAGCTTACTTTAAGCTTAAAGGTAAGAGCTTGGCAACTGGGATGCATAGATTGAATAGTGAAAGCCAGATGATAAACTTATTGAAATCAAGGAATAAAGATAATAAACTTGACATTTACTTCATTGGTGCTAGAAAAGGGTCAGTTACAAAGACCCTTAAGACCAAGAATCCAAATTTTTCTTTGGACGGTGTAACTGGTCCCAGTGTTCAAATGATGGCCAGCCCTATATTATTAAGGAGAAGCCCTATGTCTACAAGCAGTCTGATGTGACCATAATTAGAGCATATTTAGTCCCCGAATTAGCCTTGTTCCCATGCTTTTTAGTGCATATTTGGGTCATTTATTGTCTTTAGTTCTTTGTTTTGCATATTCTTTGAGGTTTTGTGTCCTTGGTAGGAAAGGAGTGCAAACCTTGCATTTTCATGGCAAAATGAGGCTAAATTGATTGAATTCAATGACCAAGCATCAAGGAGAGGCAAGATTAGAAGGCCTTTGTACATACTATAGTAGATGGGCAATGATGAGAAAAGATCCTTGCATCCCCGAGGAAATCCCCAAGGATTTTATGAAGAAAAGGGAAGAAAAAAAGAAGAAAGCACGCTGCGTGACAATCCGTGCGTCTTCCCAAGAAGACGCCCGTCCACCAAGCCCCAATCCGTGCGTCTTCCTTACAAGACGCCCGGGCAGCAGCATCCAGAAGACGCCCGTCTTCTCCCAAAGACGCCCGGGCAGAGACAATAGAATCCGGCCGTCCCGAGCCTAAGACGCACGGATTCCAAGACAGCACAACTTCGTTTCTTCAAGCTTCAAGAAAGATGTCCATCCTTCAGAAAATACCGGCGTTTCCTTAAGTAGGGACTTAATCGTTATTTAAGCCCTTAGTTAACCCTAATTCCTACACCTAATCCCCACTATAAATACCCCATTAGTCTAATTGGAAGAGCATGTTCTTCTTAGCAATCTCTAGTGTAGTTAATATCAATCAAATCTCTCTTTAATTTTATAATCAACAATTAATCAAGTTTTAATACAAGTTTTATTTCCTTAATCTCTCTTTTGTTCATCCTTTATTTTGGGTAATTGAAGATTATTTGGGTTATTATTGGGAGATTGACAACCTCTCAATCAAGCATCTAGTACTTCTTTTATTCTTTGCTTTATTATTGGAATCATTAGTAGGTATAATTCTCTTAATCCCTTTTTAATTATTGTTAACTACTTTCATTTTTTCATCATTTTTCACTTTGTTGGTATGATTGACAACCTTGCTAGCATGATCAACATGATAATAAGTGAGTAGTCACCTAGCTAGGGTTAATGGGTAATTAGGGGAAACCAACATGGGGAATGATTCATGCTTAAATTAATATGCTTTCATGGTTTATTTGCTTGCTTGTTTTGATCTCAATTCATGCACGTGTTATGTTTGATGAAATGCGAGCCTATGAATCCTTGCATTTTTTACCCATCACCTATCTTTTCAATGAGACTTGTAAGACATAAACCAATTCGAGTCTCATTAGACCATGCATGTTGTTGAGTAGGGAAGACTAAGTCGACTTGTAGGTGTTGTACAATCTAATCGATTCGGCTCCGGGACCCAAACTTTCCTAGGATTGTAAGATATAACCCAACTCAATCCATCACAACAATAATTGCTTGCTTATAATTTGAGAACATATTTGTATGATCAATTTCCATGAATCCCCTATGACCCCATGACACCCTAGTGTTTTTTAACAATTGTTTACACCCTTTTTAATTCATCTTGCTTGTTTATTTTCATTGCTATTTAGTTTAGTGACCTTCTACATCAACCCAAATTGTGACACCCCTAAGACACCACTAGTTGCAATAGAAATCTCATCTCAATTCCCGTCCCTTGGGATCCGACCTTTACTTGCCTCTTTACTAATTGTAGAGTTATTTGTGAAGCTATAAATTGTGTTTTGGTCTAGGTGATCCTAACGACAAGTTACCGAAAAGACATAGTCCGACCAAAAATGGCGCCGTTGCCGGGGACGGTGTTAACTTGATTTAGATTTTCTTACATTGTTATTAGTTGTGTCTTTCTTTGCCTTGAGGAAGTAAAACTCCTCAAGGTTTGTTCTAATTGTTTTCGAGTTGTTTGATATTTTGCATGTCTAGAAGGTCACAAGGTGACTTGTTACCTTTTGATCGTGAAATTGAAAGAACTTTGACAACCAATAGAAGACTTGCTAGGAGAAATTTGAGAGGTATTAGTGAGGTTGTAGATATTCAACCAACTATTGAGTTCATCAACCCTTTTGCAAGAGAAGGTGAGGAGAACCCAACACAAAATACAACACAAAATCAACCCACAATGCCTAAATTTTCATCACATTCCGTACCCACCGAGGAGAACCTACCCAATGGTACTCCCACACCACAACATCTAACCGGAAATTTTATTGCCAAATCCGCATTTATCCAATTAGTCGAAAGGAGCCAATTTGGGGGGATGCCTAGTGAAGACCCTCACTCTCATATGGAGACCTTTTGTGACTATTGTGATGCAATTTCTCAAACCGGTGTAACTCAAGACCAAATTCGATGGGTCTTATTTCCTTTTTCTCTAATTGGCACCGCGAAACAATGGTTGAAAGGCCTTGATAAGGCTACTCTCGGAATTGATTCTTGGAAGAAGTTGGCTCTAGCTTTCTACAAAAAATTCTATCCATCGGAAAAGACTAACATGCTAAGAGCTCAAATTACGGGTTTTAAGCAAAGGGATGAAGAATCTTTGTATGAAGCCTGGGAGCGGTTCAAAGGAATTTGCCGCTCATGTCCTCACCATGGACTTAGCGAGTGGTTCTTGGTACAACAATTTTGGAACGGTCTATATGAAGATTCAAGGAACATTCTCAACATGGGATCAAATGGAATGTTCACCGAAGTTGATGACAATCAAACTTGGAACAAAATTGAGGAAATGGCGGTCCATAACTCACAATATAGTAGACCTCACAAGGCTACTAGAGGAGGAAAGCATGAAGTGGACTCCGTTACTCAATTGGGTGCTCAACTTAGTGCTCACATTGATACCATCAATTTGAAGTTTGAAAAAGCTATGACTAGACTTGAAGAAGCCTCAAAATCACCAAAGCATCATGTTAATGCCATGACGACATCTTCATCAATCCCAAGTGGGATATGTGAGAATTGTGGAACTTTGGGACATGACCAAAGTGAATGTAGGGGAATAAATGAACAAGTGAATGCTTTCCAAGTATACAAGAGTGGTACCCCTTATTCTAACTATTACAATGAAAACACCAAATTCCATCCAAATCTCTCATACAAAAGCCAAAATGTTCAAAACCCTCAAACAACATACACCCCACCTCCCATGAGAAACCAAAATCAAAGACCCTTTTACAACCAAAACCAAGGTTACCAAAATCAATCTCCATACAATCAACAAAATGACCAAAGTTTTGATGTTCAAAAAGCGGTACTTCAAATGCAAAAGAATCAACAAGAGTTTTTCACTCAAATGCAAAAAGATAGTCAAGCAAAGGAAACCACCATCAACAACATCCTAGCTCACACCAAAATGTTGGAAACCCAATTGACTCAACTAGCATCTTCAAGCTCACAAAGACAAAATGGGCAATTACCACCTCAAAGTAACCCCCCAAGACATGAAACGGTTAGTGCCATTCACTTGAGAAGTGGTACAAGGTATGAAGCACCGAAGAAGCAAGTTGACGACGAAGTTGTGGAAGCTAGTGATAAGGAAGAAGTTGTGCAAAACTCCAAGGATGGAGAACCATTAAAAGAAGAAATTTCAAAGAAAAATGAAGACAAGGTCAAGGAGAAGGATCCCATTGTGATTAGACTTCCTTTTCCAAGTCGTCAAGCCAAGCCCAAATTTGATGACCAACTTGGAAAGTTTATGGAAATTGTGAAGAATTTGGAAGTCTCAATTCCTTTCACGGAATTAATCAATCACGTGCCGACCTATGCGAAATACATGAAAGACATCCTCACAAAGAAGAAATCGATCCGGAAGCTTGAGACTATCGCCTTCACTAAGGTGAGTAGTGCAATACTTCAAGGGAGTTCACCTCCAAAACTCAAGGATCCGGGAAGCTTCTCAATACCGTGTACCATTGGCGACACCACGATCAACAAAGCCTTATGTGATCTAGGGGCTAGTGTGAGTGTTATGCCGTACTCGGTGAGTAAAAGGTTGGGGATGGGAGAGCTTAAATGCACCAATATCACACTCCAAATGGCCGATAGATCGACAAAGACACCATTAGGGATATAGGAAGATGTTCCCGTACGAATTGGGAAATTTTTCATCCCGGTGGACTTTGTCATTGTTGATATGGAAGAAGATTCCAACATTCCAATCATTCTAGGAAGACCTTTCTTACACACCGCGGGTGCGGTGATTGATGTAAAACATGGAGAGCTCACTCTAGAAGTGGGAGATGAGAGCATAACTTTCAATCTTGACAAGATCATGAGAGCTCCCCGTTTACACAAACCATGTTTTATGATTGATCATTATAGCCGGAAGGATGATAGGAAGAAGTCGGAACTCCAATGGAAGAAGAAAATTTAAGAAGCTCCATTCAAAGAGCAAGTGAATTGTAACAAAGAGAGCTTGAAAAGCTCACCAAAGTCAAGCAATGAAGAAGATGGCCTCATTGGCCAAGAAAAGAAAATGGGAGAGTTGTCTCTATCAACTCGAGAGATCTTTAGTGATCAAGTAGATAAAGTGTGTGGTCTTTGGGACGATGAATTTGAAGGGATTTTCAATCCCTACATTGGCAATGCTATCGATCAAGACCGGCAACAAGGGCAAAGATTTATTGAAGATCTTTATCACGACAATGAACAAGCTTTTGATTACTTCTTCAAGGTGTTGAGCAACATCAACAACACCTTGGACATGCCCCCTTGACATCTCACCAAGAATGAGAGTTTGGCGGAGTCCTCCCTAAACCACCACTTGTAAATATTTCTAACTCCCTAACTCGCATTTTAATTCTTGAATTGCATTTTTGTCATTTTTGGATTTTTGTGCCTTGATCAAGGTAATTATCATTTTTGAGAGAAGTGAGGGAGGGACTAATGATTTCAATTGATGTGTAGTGCTTTAGCTTAGTGTGGGGATAACAATTGCCTAGGCTATTCATGCCTTAGTAGTGCCCCCGCAATGAAGAACACGAGATTTTGAAGAATAAAAAATGACAAGGGATATGCAAGTACACGGATGGAACTGAATCCGGGTAAAAGGGGTCGAATCCGAGCGGTTTCAAGAGAATCCGCGCGTCTTCAGGCAACCCGGGCGTCTTGGTCCAAATCCGCCCGTCCTTCATGAGCTGAATTTTTGAAATTTTGGGACTGTTAGCAAATCCGGGCGTCCTGCAATACAATCCGCCCGTCCTCAAGAAGACGCACGTCCTGCTAGAGAAGACGCCCGTCTTTTTAGCTGAGAAAAACAAGAAAAATCCCTGGAAAGGAATCCGCCCGTTTTCAGCAGAAGACGCCCGTCCCGCAGTTACAAATCCGAGCGTCTTTGTTGGAAGCCGCCCGTCTTCCCCTGCATTTCAAATATTTCGGATCTTTTATAAACCCCCTCCCACATTTATTTCTTCATTCCTTCATTCAAAACACTACCCATAAACCCCAAAACTCAAAACCCTCATCCTCTCCATTACAAAAACAAGATTTCCTCAACCACATTCATCAAAATCAAATCAAATCATCCTTTTAACAAAAATTAATTACTCCTCTTTCAACAAAAAATCAAACCAAGCACCAAAATCTTCAACCTTTGAGTCGATTTTTGAATTTATAAAGGCAAAGCCTTTCATCTTTAATCGATTTGGGTACACTTGAAAATTGAAGATTTTTACTCCTTTCTTGGTTCAAGCATCAATGGCAAGGACAAAAGGAGCAACAAAGGCACCAAAGGCAAAGGCACTCTCAACAAGACAAAAGAGTCTTCAAGCAAAGAAAGCCTCATTGGCTATGGTGTTAGCTAGCTCAAACTTGGAAGTGCAACAAGAACAACCTCCCTTGGAAGCAACAACATCTACTACTCCGGAAATTGCTCAACTTTCGAACTATCCGGAGGTAATTTTCATTTCCAAATCCCATAGGGACACTTTTGCCAAGTATGCTAGAAAATCATTTCTATCCACCAAGTTTATTTGTGAATATGCCTTAGATAAGTTGGGTGTCCTTGAGCAAACTAGAGCCTTCTTTAAAACCATGGGGTTGAAAAAATTGTTTACAACAAAAGAATTGACATACCCCTCCCTTACTTTAGAATTCTTGAGTTCTTTGAAAGTTAACAAGGTTGAGACTATGGAAAGCATCGAGTTCCGCCTAGCTAATGTTAGTAGGCGCATCTCCTTTGAGGAAATGAGTAAAGCTTTGGGTCTTAGTGATTCACCGAGTTATTTCAAGAATGTTGGCAAATATGACCCCGGCCCTCTTTGGGAGGCGATTTCCGGAAGGAAATTTGAGAACTACCATGCTAGTCGCGCTCTATTAGTCCACCATCCGGGCACTAGAGTGTGGCACAAGGTCATAGGGAACACCATCATTGCAAGAAAAGACACCAACCACTTTACCAAACTCGATTTTGTTCTTCTTGAGTCGGCCTTAAACATTGGAAGGGAATTCACCAAGCCTTTCAACTCTCTAAGGCTTTTGGTGGATAGATGGCTAAATGTTGATTGTGGGAAGCAAGGCACTACCGTTATTGTGAATGGAGGTCTAGTCACTCTTTTGGCTAAATACTTTGATCTGAACTTCAACAAGGATAGCAAGTATGTGGCGAAAAAGGGTGGTCATCTCATTGATATTGATACTATGATAAACAAATACAAGTGGGTCTCTCATAACCCTCTTGACACCAAGTATAGATGGCTCACTAGTGAGGCTAGATCTTTTACTTTGTCTTCGAAGATTTGTCGTTTAAGTGTCCACCGGACCAACTATCTCCTTCCCCTCTCAAAAGAGGCCGAATACATTATCCGACAACAAAAGGGTGAAATTGAAATGCCCTCCTCTTCCATTGTCACACCACCCTATCCTTTCAAGTACCAAGAGTTCAAACCCGAAGGTGTTGAAGCAAACAAAGATTATATGACTCTTCTTATGCAAGAGATGCACAAGCAAGCTTTCAAGGATCGGGAAGATGCTTACTTAGCCCAATATCCACTCCTCCTTAATTTAGCTAGGTAAGGACTACTTGATCCTTCATGTCCTTTCCCTAGTTGGGCGGATAAGGAAGTCTTCTTTCCGAGTGCATCTAGGGGTGAGATTCCGGGTGACGATGAGGTTGTCGGTGATGCGGTTGATGATAACATTGATGAAGAGGCTAGTGAAGAAGAGGATGATGAACAAAGCGAACAAGAAAGTGAAGAGGGAAGTGGTGATAAGTCCACTTCTATTGAGGAAGATGATGATAGTGATGATATGATGGAAGATTAGCAAGCTTTGGAGGCTCCTACCCTCTTGAGGTTTATCTACTTCTTTGCTTTATTTATTTATCTTGATCATGATTGGAGTAGTCCTAGCAACATAGAGGACTAACACCTCGGCCCCATTGAGGTGTTCTTATTTTATTGTTCCCACTTTTGAAAATCCAAAATGACAAATTTAGTTTCATGCATTGCATCGTGTGTGCATGAACTACACCCAACCTTAGGACATTAGCAATAATGTCTAACTTGGTTTGGGGAAGTACATGCATACACAACGGGAGGTAATCTAAATTATCCTCTCCGTCATAAACAAAAACCCATGCATCATGTAGTGTAGATTAGTGTAGCTTGCATTTAGTGTAGATTTCATGCATCATGCTTGCATGATTTCCCATCATTTTGGCCATTGAGGACAATGCCCATATTAGTGTGAGGATGGGGAATTCTAACTTAACTTTTATTCAAAAATCCAAAAAAATTGAAAATTTTCGAAAAAACCATAAAAATTTGAAAATTTGAAAAACCAAAAACAAGTTCATTTCCTTTGTAGTGTAGTCATGTATATATTGTATATATTGTGTTTGTTTTATCCCTTGTTCACATTGATCGACTACGCCACATCCGAGACATGAGGATATTGAAGACCGCATGGTATGATCTTTCCAATCTCCTTTTTCCTCTTTATGTTAATGACTATGTGGCTTTATTTTGATTGATGCGGTACAACAATGTGAACTTAGGACTTGCATTTAGTGTATATGCCATATTAGTCGGTAGAATCATTTGCATTAGGATGTTTATATGCTAGTTTCATCATGGCATGTAGTTGCATGTTAGAAAAATTTTGCGAAACCGTCTACTTGGGAAGCTTGACAAGTGTATATAGGCCCTAGTAGATACTTTTTCTTCTTAAGACTTTGCTTGTTAGAATACTTGTAAAACACCCTAAGATGTGTCATGCTAGTATCCTTTGACCCATGGATTAAGGTCTAGTCAAGAGTACCTTGTGGTGTGATAACTCCTTGGCTACCGTTTATTCCAAGGTGACCCTTGAAACCATGCATCTATCCATCATCCATGTTCTACCACATTTTTGTCATCAAAGGGAATGGGCACAAAAAAAGAAATCAATTTGATTTCAATGAAATGAAAAGTGAAAGAAAGTTTGCAAAAAAATGCATCAAATGAAAAGAGGAGCAAAAATAGAACTCCTAAAGCTTCAAATATACGCCACCCTCACTACATATGGGGTGACTTTGAAAATGTTCAAAAAGAAAAGAAAAGTTGAAAGTTGTCAAGTGTTGAAATGCCAAAAAATCAAAAAGAAATGGCAAAAGAAAGTGTTCTCAAATGTTATATGTCACATGAAATTGGGGGGAAAAACAACAACAAAGCAAACTCCCAAAGTGAAACTCAAATGTCTATTGATCCCTTTATCCATCGTATCCATTTTTGTGCATGGTAGAGAGGGGACGACCCTTCTTCTTGTCTAGGCAAGAGGGGGAATTCCGCGATCCTCCAGTGTTTCTAACACCATAGGGAGTCTACTCTTGACAAAATCATTTAACGATTGAGGACAAAGGTACCCTAGCTTGACACAACTTGGAGGTGATTTATTGGTATCCTTCTAGGCTTAGTAGTTTGAACAAATTGCATCTATGAAGGAGTGTGTACCCTTGAATTGCTTCCCTTGTAGATAATTTCCGCCACTTAGATGAGGAAAGTGGCTATTCTTTTGTAGATGCATCCATTATTTGATTTTGTGTGCTTAATGTTTGGATGTGTCGCCATTTTGGCAAGACCCACCTTGCCTTGCAAGAAGGCATCCTACCTCATGGTTGTCTTGTTGTGAATTGAAGGGGCAGAGTGAGACCCGCTAATTGTCTCATATCGGCTATGTTATTAGGTTAGTTTAAATAATGGTCCTAGTCTTTATCACCTCTTTACTCGGGACGAGCAAAGGTTCGGTTTGGAGATATTTGATGTGACCATAATTAGAGCATATTTAGTCCCCGAATTAGCCTTGTTCCCATGCTTTTTAGTGCATATTTGGCTCATTTATTGTCTTTAGTTCTTTGTTTTGCATATTCTTTGAGGTTTTGTGTCCTTGGTAGGAAAGGAGTGCAGACCTTGCATTTTCATGGCAAAATGAGGCTAAATTGATTGAATTCAATGACCAAGCATAAAGGAGAGACAAGATTAGAAGGCCTTTGTACATACTATAGTAGATGGGCAATGATGAGAAAAGATCCTTGCATCCCCGAGGAAATCCCCAAGGATTTTATGAAGAAAAGGGAAGAAAAGAAGAAGAAAGCACGCTGCGTGACAATCCGTGCGTCTTCCCAAGAAGACGCCTGTCCACCAAGCCCCAATCCGTGCGTCTTCCTTACAAGACGCCCGGGCAGCAGCATCCAGAAGACGCCCGTCTTCTCCCAAAGACGCCCGGGCAGAGACAGTAGAATCCGGCCGTCCCGAGCCTAAGACGCACGGATTCCAAGACAGCACAACTTCGTTTCTTCAAGCTTCAAGAAAGATGCCCATCCTTCAGAAAATACCGGCGTTTCCTTAAGTAGGGACTTAATCGTCATTTAAGCCCTTAGTTAACCCTAATTCCTACACCTAACCCCCACTATAAATACCTCATTAGTCTAATTGGAAGAGCATGTTCTTCTTAGCAATCTCTAGTGTAGTTAATATCAATCAAATCTCTCTTTAATTTTGTAATCAACAATTAATCAAGTTTTAATACAAGTTTTATTTCCTTAATCTCTCTTTTGTTCATCCTTTATTTTGGGTAATTGAAGATTATTTGGGTTATTATTGGGAGATTGACAACCTCTCAATCAAGCATCAAGTACTTCTTTTATTCTTTGCTTTATTATTGGAATAATTAGTAGGTATAATTCTCTTAATCACTTTTTAATTATTGTTAATTACTTTCATTTTTTCATCATGTTTCACTTTGTTGGTATGATTGACAACCTTGCTAGCATGATCAACATGATAATAAGTGATAGTCACCTAACTAGGGTTAATGGGTAATTAGGGGAAACCAACATGGGGAATGATTCATGCTTAAATTAATATGCTTTCATGGTTTATTTGTTTGCTTGTTTTGATCTCAACTCATGCACATGTTATGTTTGATGAAATGCGAGCCTATGAATCCTTGCATTTTTTACCCATCACCTATCTTTTCAATGAGACTTGTAAGACATAAACCAACTCGAGTGTCATTAGACCATGCATGTTGTTGAGTAGGGAAGACTAAGTCGACTTGTAGGTGTTGTACAATCTAATCGATTCGGCTCCGGGACCCAAACTTTCCTAGGATTGTAAGATATAACCCAACTCAATCCATCACAACAATAATTGCTTGCTTATATTTTGAGAACATTTTTGTATGATCAATTCCCATGAATCCCCTATGACCCCATGACACCCTAGTGATTTTTAACAATTGTTTACACCCTTTTTAATTCATCTTGCTTGTTTATTTTCATTGCTATTTAGTTTAGTGATCTTCTACATCAACCCAAATTGTGACACCCCTAAGACACCACTAGTTGCAATAGAAATCTCATCTCAATTCCCGTCCCTTGGGATCCGACCTTTACTTGCCTCTTTACTAATTGTAGAGTTATTTGTGAAGCTATAAATTGTGTTTTGGTCTAGGTGCTCCTAACGACAAGTTATCGAAAAGACATAGTCCGACCACAGTCCTAACCCACTTAGGAGGTCACCTTGACTTGCAACCTCACCTATTTTGGAACCTGTTAGAAGGTTAGAGAAACTACCAACTTGGAGAAAACTGAGTGAAATTTATGAGAGGGAAAATGAGGGGAGTAATGGTGATGTTGTGTTTCTATCATTATAAGCAAAAGGGTAAACAAGTGGTGTCTGACTTTGAGAATGAAGTTGATAAAGAGTTTGATGAGGACTTTGATGATGGTAATGGATTTGATGATGGTTATTGGACTGAGGATAGTCAGCTAAGTGAACCTGATATTGGCAATAATGAAGTTGGTGGTGATTTTGTGGAGGATGAAGAGTTGTTCACTAATATAATTGATGAATCACTGATTGATACAGTGAACAAGAATCTTAATCAATCATGTGCAAAAACTAGGGAGACAAGAAACAGAGTTAGGAGTAACATTCTTAATGTTGATGATTTGAATGTTCATGTAGAAGAGGACACTAATTTAGCTTCTGATGATGACAATAGTGTGGGTGGTTCAGATCAATAGGTTGACCCTTATGACACATTTAACCCTGATATAGACTTTGGCAAACCCATAGTGCTTAGGGTTGGGTTAAAATTTCCATCAGTGTATGAGTTTAGGAAGGCCATAAGGCAGCATGCCATTGAGAATGGGTACGAACCTTACTTTTCTCACAATGAGAGTGGAAGGGCGACTATGTATTGTAAACACATATATAAATGCTCTTGGAATGCTAAGAGGTCAAGGTTGCCTAGGTGTACCTGTGGTTCTAAAAGAAAATGTTTATTTAGGTTGCATGCCACCAAAATGGAGGATGGTGACATGACTTTTCAGATTAAGACTATGAACTTGGAGCATATCTGTGTTTATACAACCCAAAACAGAATGGTCACTGCTGAATTTTTGGCAGATAAATACTTGGAAGTTTGGAGGTCTGACCCACATTGGAGATTGAAGGCTACTCAAGATAAGGTCAAATTAGACCTAGGTGTTGATGTTAGGTATCATAAGTGCTGGGTAGCAAGAGCTAGGGCAAAAATGATAATATGGGGTAACTCTGATGAGCAGTACAATAGAGTATGGGATTATGCTAAAACCATTATTAAATACAACCCAGGTTCAAGTTCATATGTAATGGTTGATAGGGTTGACAGACCACCTCCGGTGTTTCAGAGGATGTATATTTGTCTTGCTGCTTGTAAG
Organism: Silene latifolia; assembly: GCF_048544455.1. Taxonomy (NCBI): domain Eukaryota; kingdom Viridiplantae; phylum Streptophyta; class Magnoliopsida; order Caryophyllales; family Caryophyllaceae; genus Silene; species Silene latifolia. The sequence continues at coordinate 175,903,241 of NC_133526.1, forward strand.
GAAGGGTTTAAAAGTGGGTGTAGGCCTCTTATTGGGGTGGATGGCTGTCATTTAAAAGGAATGTACCCTGGGATGTGTTTGGCGACAGTGGCTATGGATGGGAATAACAACCTTTTCCCTGTTGCATGGGCTGTTGTGGAGGTGGAGAATGCTGACTCTTGGAAGTGGTTTCTTGATTTATTGGTGAAAGACATAGGCTTTGATGAGGGTGAAGGTCTTACAATGATGTCTGATAGGCAAAAGGTAACATTCTTTTCTTTCTTATCCTAAAATTTTATTTTTGCTTGGCCATTATTTATCAAATACTAATCAATTAGTATTAAATGATGCCAAGGACTTATTGATGCAATGAATGTTATTGTCCCTAAAGCTGAGATTAGATAATGTGTTAGGCACATTTGAGCCAATTTCAAGCTACAATTCGGTGGCCAAGCATTCAAAGATAGCTTTTGGCAAGCAGCATGGGCCACAACAGAGGTAAGGAAATGATATTGAATGTTGTCTGCTATTTAACCATTTTAGAAACTTTATGTTATTGGTCCTTCCATTGCATCTATAGCTACTGAAAATATTCACTGAAAATATTCAATGCTATAGGTTGAGTATTTGGCAGCTCTTGAGGGCATCAAATTTCTTAGTCAGCCTGCCTATGAGCATGTCAAGGCCATTCCACCCAAGCATTGGAGCCGACATGCTTTCATAACCACTTGTAAGAGTAGCATGATTACCAACAACCTCTGTGAACCCTTCAATGCTGTGTTGAAGGATGCAAGAGACAAGCCAATTCTGACTCAAATGGAGTGGATGAGAAGATATATAATGAAGAGACACTATGAAAAAAGGGAACGGGCTAACAAGTATGAGAAGCCCTTTATGCCATATATTGACAAATGCTTTAAGAGGCTTATAGCTGAGAGGAGGTATTGTAAAATCTATTCATCCAGAAACACCAATTTTGAGGTTGACTACAAGGGTGGTTCATTCACAGTCAAATTGATAAATCAAGTGTGTAATTGCAAACACTGGGAGTTGAGTGGAATCCCTTGCGTTCATGCAATGGCTTGTATACTTGAACAAAGACACATTCCTGAAGATTATGTTGACCAAGCCTATTCAAAGGACAAGTATTTATTGGCCTACACACCTGCAATAGACCATATGCCTGGGGTAGCACACTGGGAGAAATTTGACCAAGAGGAGCCTCTCCCACCACTGATGAGAAGAATGCCGGGCAGACCATCAAAGAAAAAAAAGGAGAAAAGAACCTGGTGAAAGGTCACAAGTAAAAAGGGTCAAGAAGTCCAACAAGTGTGGTAGGTGAGGTACACTAGGACATAACATCAAGGGATGTAAGAATGTCGTGTCTGACCCCATCATAAGAAGCAAAGGTGGTAGACCTCCTAGTAACTCAGAATGGGTGAAGGCTGCAAGAAACAAAAGGGAACAGAGGAGGGCAACCAAGGCTCAACACCAAGCATTTCTAAGTCAAATGAGTGGCAGCCAACCAACAGTGGAGTCAGAAACTCAACTATGAATGTAATAGGACTTGTTTTATTAGGTGGTGTGATTTGTAATAGCACATTTGTCAGTGTAATTTCAGCACTTTTATGTAGTAATTTGTTATTAGACATGGTTGGTGGTAATAGTACATTTGCCAGTACAATTTGAGCATTGCAGCACTTGGTAAAATTTTAGTGTTGTGGTGGAAGCTGTGAACTTTAATGCTTTTGGTGCTATGAGTTAAAGCATTCGGTGTTTTTAATGGCCCTTCCCCTGTCAAATGAGTGGCAGCATAAGAATCAACTAATCACCAAGTGAGTGAACTCTTTATTGCTGTGAGGCTCAATGTATGACTAAAAAATGTCACCAAGTCTACCAACAATATATAGGGTCCTCCCTCTGTCAAGCCTTAGTACTGAGGCAGCAAACAACTTCTAATTATCACATCAATTTGAGAAGGTGCACACATCTATACTAACATAAATGTGCAAATGAAATTGTTGTCATTCATTCAAAGTGCATTACACAAAAGTTACATTACATTCTCAATTTGATAATTGCAATACCCAACTAATCTACTGCAAATTTCTTTGCTACCTTACTAACCTAACTAACCTAGCTTACTAATAACCTAGCTTACTAATACACACAAGAATACATCCACATACAATTGCAATACATAGAATCATCAAACCCTTTGCTTGTTTCTCATTTCTCTTAACCAAATCTATGTAAGCTTTGTCCATATTCTTCTTGGATGCTAATATCTCCATGATTACGTCCTTCTCCCATTACTTTTCTGCTTCATCAATCCACTTGAAATGTCCGCAACCGCGCAAATCGGAATTTGCCTTGTAAAATTTGCATCCCTCAAACCTCCTCCCATAATTTCTTTGTGTATAAGATGTACAAATAGCAGCGGGGACTCCACACTTGCATTTTCCAACACTATAATTTTCTCCCTTAATGCCATACGCCATTTACAATCATCTGAAATCATAACTACAGAAATCAACCGGAGTTTCGAATAATAAAGAGATGAACAAGATAAATCATAAATGATAACTTAAATTAATTAAAGGAACCCTAAAAATCAACTAGATTAAATAGTCATCCAGTTTCTAGCATTGTAAACCCTAGAATAAATAGAAATTCCGAAATTACTGGATTTAAAATGCAATTGAAGAATCAAGCAAATGAAATTGAAATTAGGTATTAAATTGGGGAAAACGCAGAAGAAAGTTCAGTTGTAAATGAGTTAAATACCTGTGATAAAGAGATGGATGAACAATTGATTTGAGCGTTGGGTTTGTCGATTTGATTTGGGTGAGGGAGTAAATGAATGTTGTGTTAGTTTGAGGGAGGGGGATTTAATATATAAGGTAGGAGTAGTTTAGGTATATTGTAAATGTTTAAGACGGAATGTCGTATATAGATCGGGTTTTATAAAATTCGTTAGCGTAATCGACATTTGGTGGTAATTTCTGGGATTAAGTGATATTTAAGGTGGTAATTAGTAAAAACGGACATAAATGGGGGTTATTTGTAAAATTTGGAACATAAAAGGGGGTTATTTACAAAATTCACTAATATTAATCATATTTAGATTTACACAATGGTTTTTTTTTTGAGAGAAAAGAACAATTCATTAATAGAACGCCATACGACACTTACAAAGAATAAGTATAATCGAAAACAAATCTAATGGAAAACAAAGAAAAATATTTTTCTTATAAACTAGGGATCTCAAAACAGCATCTGACATTTCGGCTCGTCCTATTATCGCTATCTTCATGTAGTTTTTGAGGGATCCTTCGTTTGACTTATGAGATAAAATTTACATCTGACTGGTTCCAAAGGTCGTTGACAAATCATCTTTACCCTTTGAAAGAACACGCTGCAAACCACCAACGAACTACTCTTGACTATATTACTGATGAAACTAAACCTACGAATAAATGGAAAACCCCCGAAATAAGGGACGGAAAAACGACTCTCACCAAAAGGGAGACTTTTATTGAATAGAAGATAGATATGCATAGATTAAAATTTGAAACAATTTTGGGGCTTAGCATCGATGGATTGATAATAGATGGAAACCTCTGTCTAATTTGATGGAGCTAGAGTAGAGCTGATCAAAAGCGGGCTTAGGCCGGATACGGGCCGGGCCCAGGTGCTAAAAAAGTGTCCGACGGGCCTTATTTTATAGCCCAAGCTCGCTAAGCGGGTCAGTTTCCACTGTCCGTACCCGCCCACTTTAAAAGAGCGGGCCGGCCCGCGGGCATAACTAAAATCAAATACAAAAATTATTGTTTTTATTAAAACACGAGTTTGTTATCGCTACATCCCACTAAAACTTAACAATTGTGTTTAAATGCTTACCCTTAAGAAAGTATACTAATTTTCAAATGATAAGTTTACTACATTTTGGAAAAAATACAAGTTTGACAATGTTCTACTACAAACATCAAAAGTTCATTTTTGCCTTGGTCTTTGTGCGGCATTGTTAGCGGTTACATACACTCCTGTGTAATAAATACTTAAAAGGTACTATCTTTATACGACAATCCCGTTAGCATGTCCGTTCTCGAAGAATCTTTATACGACAAGTGTAAATACCGACAATCTTCCACTTATACGTAAGGCATAAGTATTCATTTGCGCTACCTAATTGATTTAGTGTGTAAAAATTGTAAATGAAATGAGCAGAGAACGTCGGAGGATTGAGGGTTTTTGAGAACTTTTATGAGGTTACTTTTAATAGCGGGCCTAGCGGGCTGCCCATGGGCAATTTTGTTTAATCCAAGCCCGTCCATTTATTCTAGCGGGCCTAGTTTTTTTTGTCCGTTACCCGTTTAATTTTTTATTTTTCTTGTCCAAGCCCGCTATTTTAACAAGCCGAACGGGCCAGCCCGCACTTGATCAGCTCTAAGCTAGAGTTTTTTACAGAGATTTTTTTTTTTTTTGAGAGAGAATAATTTCGTTTAATGGTAATCATATTTTTTGTTAAACAAATTAAAACCGCAGGGAAACTGCGAAAAGCACAAGAAGAACAAGTGGAAGTTGTGAGGAGAAAGAAATGCTACAACAACAACATCAACTGCAGCAGCACTCTCAACAGCAACAGCCTCCAACCTCCACCACTACGCCGTCTGGTGAAGTAAGCGGTGAGGCGCCGCCAAAACAGGTGGCAATGGCAATGGATCGTTTAGGTCAAGCCTCTCGACTAATCTCCGATATTCGTATCGGCGCCGACCGCCTTCTCGAAGCCTTATTCCTTTCCTCTGAATCAAATCAACATCCTTCTAAAACTCTCTCTTTCATCGCTACTCAAGAATCCGCCATGCGCCAACACCTCAAAGATCTTCGCGATATCGGTTTGTTCTTTTTCACTCCCTCTCTCGATCTCCGCTTTTTTTTTAGGTTTTCCATTTTGCTAGTTATCATTGATTTTACCGCATTTTGTGGATTTTTAGTACTCGCTTCATTCCACTTTTATTGTCCCGTTTTGTGTTTTGGGAAGGATTTAGGAAAAAACTGAAGCGAATGAGAACAATGTTATTATAGCCAAGGAGTGTAGGAGTGTAGTTAGGGATGCCATTGGACGCGTCCCTGAAGCGAATGAGAACAATGTTATTACAATGAAGGAGTGTAGCCTAGGTGAATGCCAAGGGTATTATTGAAGCTTCACTTGATTTCCTCACTAAAATTAGAAATTAGAAATAGGACAATCAATTTGGATAAATTTAGAGGTTGAAGAGGACGATAAAAAATGGAATGGAGGGCGTATTATTTATTTGGCTCTTTGAAATATTCGACTTATATTTGTAATGTCAAAATTCTGATTCTGCCTCTGTTGTTGTGAATATGTTTTGAGTTAAAAAATGTGTAGAAGTTGAGGAGAAAACTAATGAAGTTAGTCACTAAGAATGTAAATTCTAATGAAGGGACTATCGGAATTGTGCTGAAAGGAGTCAGACAAAGAGATTGTTTGAGTAAAAGCAATGCCAACTACTAAGTCATTTTGCCGTACTTCACGTATATGATGCGTAGTTGGATTAAGTAAGTTATACTGTGGGCTTTATTGCTATTATATTGTGGGCGGGGAAGCTTTAGTTTGACTACGCTCAAGTAATGAAGCTGAATGGATAAATCACTGCATGTATCTTAGAAACCTTTTGGAGCGTCCAAGCTTCCAGTTGTGGAACATAGATAAAGTTACGTCTTGTGGTATGTTAAGGATGTAGGGAAAAAGCTTTTAGGTAGCTCATTTGTTTTTTTCCCTTGTAAAGCGACTGAACAGTGCAAATCTACTTTCTTGGACTGCGTGTCCTGATTTTCGTTGAAGATGTCTTTTGATTAAGCTTTTTGATGTAAGTAAAGTTGCTGAGGATTTCCTTAAAATTGAGGGTGCCTTGTAGAGTTATAGGGGCTCACTTTTGGGAAGTTGTTGTCAATGTGCTTAGCTTTGTCCCCCTAGTCAAATGAGGTTTAACCCAAGGGCTGTGGGAGTAACGTGTTCTATTTTGATGTTTAGTGGATCTTCGTGAATCTAGTGGATGCTACTTCATAATGTAAAGAAGTGCAACCGCTTAAATGAGTCATTTTACTTTATTCTATCACAATCTAAAACTAAAGAACTTACATTGGGAATGGAAACACACGCAAGCATGCATTGTAAGTTTTGTAACATTGATTTCATGTTGGAATTTTTGGTAATAATTCCGTCTTTCTGTGTCTTTCATAGGAGTGGTTGTAGCCTTGTAGGTGTTGGTTGTATATTAGTGTTGATGGTAGAAGTTGGTAGTACTTGGATTATTGAAGTTGAATCCTGTATATTTAACGTTTATGGTTGCTGTAAGTTTTATTTTATGCTGTACTTTGAACCTTCGTGTTTAGTTGGCCTCTAATTGTTTCTGAAACAGCATGCATTTAAGAGTTTCCTGGCCCTTCTTTGACGCTTTTTGTCTAAGGTCCTGCATCGTTCCATACTAGTGTCACTAGTTGGAACTAGTACTAAGTCAAATATAGAAGCGAATAGCGGTTATTTTTACACTGTAGGCATGGCTACCATAGGAAAACGTTTGTTAATGTAGGATGAGGAAGCTTCTTTTCGTGATATTTAGGTTTGTAAAATTCTCTCATTTGAGCTCCCTAAAATTTTAGTTGAACATGGTAGGAAGGCAGCTGGAAGCTTCTGGGGTGCTTACTGATGCACTCCGATCACGAAGCAATTCTTGGGGATTACACATGCCATTGGTCTGTCCAGATGGTGCTGTTGTTGCATATGCTTGGAAGCGACAACTTGCTGGTCAAGCTGGAGCATCTGCAGTTGACAGGACCAGGTAAGTTGTGAGATTAGGTTCACAGTGAATGCCATATAAATAAATCCTGTCTTTTCATCAATGGTTGGATAACTTTTCTTTTTCTTATTTAAAAATCTAATTCCCTACTTTCTGGTGTAAGGATAAAACTTGGTAGTTACATGGAGGTTTTTAGGTCAAACCTCAGTACCCTTTTAGTTGTGTTTGAGTTCTGATCCAAAGAGCAAGATTGAGTGATTAGTAATAGCGAGCCTGTGACCTGTGTCTCATCATTAATTTCTGACACTCTTTAAAAAGTATGTAGAATTTTGTTTCTACTGCTCTTATGGCTCGAGTCTTGTGGTGGAACGAGTTATTTTATTTATGCCATACTCATACTTAACAAAGTAAAATCTAATTCTGTTATATATTCAGGGCAAGTCCAAGCAGTTGGCTGTACAAGCATTTTGACGTGATACTCATTAATTAGGCGGTTTGCACTGTTTTTTTCCCTTAATGGGGAGGAAGGGAGTAGTTTTGCTCGACAGACATGGACAGTTGCAACCTTATACCTAGCTCATACTATACCAATACGGTTGACATGACCTATATGAAAAAAGTCGGGACAAATGACCCCATAGTGTGGGTCACCTCATTGTAGTACGCTATAGCAGTTGGTGACTGTTTCAACCATCATTACCAATGTCTTAATCCAATAGCTAAGGTTGGTGATAAGAGGCTAAATAGTTTTTGTTCCTGTTGTATGTTGGGATATCTTTCCATTTGCTCTATTTGTTTGTCTTTTTTTTTTTTTTTTTTTGGTGTTGGAAAGGTCAAATCTTTCATATAAATAGAGTAGAACAAAATCACAATGTTTTCATTTTTTTTATTCTGATATAGATATAACATTGTTATCATCTCCCTCAAAATCCATCACTGTCCTATTATTGCTGTGTGAACTGTGAAGTTTGTATCACTGTTGTTAAAATGGCCCACATTAACATAATGTTTAATGTATAGTCTGTGTATTGGCTAAGGTACAAAAGAGTTTGAAAACTGAAAAAGTAATGAAAAGCCACAATTAGAAATTATTATCAAACAGCGGGAAAGTTGCACCCACACCCAAATGAGATATTTCATTTTGCCCTAGAGTGGTTTTGTTAAGGAATGTGTCTTGAATCCTTGGCCGTTGAGGAATTACAAGTATCTATTTATTCAAAAGAAAAAGAATGAATGTCCATTTTGTCTGAATGCTTGAGTAGCAGAAACTGGCAAAAAGGTGCTCATTCGTTTTTCTTCTAGGAAGGATAAGAAAAATATATCATAAAGAAGTATCTAACTGGGGTTGCATGTGGGCTGATGTATTCCCCATTTTTGTGGCAGTATGCTATTGGTGTTTACATAGGATGGGTTCAAAAGAGATTCAGTGCATCAGTGCAGCTAGCAAGTGTGTAAGAGCAGACATTTGATTCAGACTTGAATTGCTGATACACATGTGTGTAAGAGCAGACATGTGTAGAGGTCCAGAGGATGAATGATTACATTTATGGCCTGTAGTATGCAAGCTTTAATATTTGTAGGGCACTTTAGACTTCCGAAATTCCAGAGAAAATGGGATAGTCGGAAAGTTAACTTTGACTGGTTAAACATGCATTAACCAAATAGTGAAAAATGGATAGTATTTCAGAGTTGGAGGGAGTATTAAGTTTGTGCATGGGCAACTACTCATTATGGAAAGTTTGAGGAACAATATAGAGGAATAATCTAGCTTTTTACTATATGTGTTGTGCTTCTTTCTATTGTGAAGTCACAGTCCAATATAGTCTTCGACCCAATTTTCATATTGGGTCATTCGGAAGCCTCTCTATGTTGTTAACACAAAGATAAGATTGCTTACATGCGACCCCCCTTTACCCCACAATTTGCGGGAGCCATTGAGGTATGGGAGGTGGGTTGGAATGTGTAATTAAAATTATCGTGGGGCATAGGGAACTTGAGCTTGTATAGCCATATCAAAATACTTTCTGCTCGTAAAGATTGCTCTTGCTATTTCATCCTCTTAGGCATCTAAATACCACAAGGGTAAACGAAGTAACGAACAATTAGTAGTATACCCTCACTCTACTTAATCTTCTCTTTTTGCATGTGATCAGATCCTCCTTTCTTTTGTGTTCATCGCTCCTTAAATATATTTGGCAATATTATTGGTGAGACAGTTTTGGGTCTTTTGCCTTAACCTTTACACTGATGTTGATTAAGGAAGTCTTGAAATTTTGGTTTGCAAATTTCAAGGGCTTGATCATGTTCGTAAGTGGGTGAGGGTTTTATTTGATGTTGTAAGTAATCTTCTTCAAGTGACTTTTATTTTTAGTCAGAATGTTCAGCATCAAAGAGATTAGGCAGTGGTTGAAAAAGAATAGACAGGATAAGAGAGTAGGCTCTTTTTTCTTGTTTTCTCTTATAAACGGAGTTACAAATCATATTGATCATTTGCTCATCTCTTCTTCCGCATCTCATCAGTTGTTAATTTGTAGGCTAGCTTTGAAGTCTTTTACCGATCAGCGACGTAGATTTTTTCCCCACCTTGAATCAGCTTCAAAGAAGCAGTGTGTTTCTCCTGAGTCTTTGGTGGAGAACCTGGAAGAACCAAGTGACAACCGAACGCTTACAGACACCCTAAAATGTCTGGAGAAAGAGGTGCCTAACATGAAAATTTCCACTTATGAAAGGCTGGACTGGTTAAAGAGAGCTTCTTCGCTCCCTGCTTCAGCAAAAGAAGAGTACTTGAATGCCTCATTTGCTCAAACCTATAATGGTAGTAGCAGTTTGAGGTCTGAACGAACGGACGGCACCCCTTCAGAAAAGGTTGCAGTGATAGAATTGTTAGTTCCTTCAGTTTTCAGAGCTATTGTGTCACTACATCCTATTGGTTCAACTGACCCTGATGCAGTGGCCTTCTTTTCACCAGATGAGGTATTTATTTCTTTGCATAAAAACTTACATTCTCGAATGCTAACATGTCCTGCCCCAATCCCTCCCTCTTAACAAGCACGTGCACTCACAAATTTGAGCAACCCATATGGAGATGAAAATTGTCCATGAAATGAAAGGTGGAAACTAGTTTAAACTAGAGGCGGCAATCATTGACACGACCCGAACCCGACACGAAGTTAGCGGGTTAGGGTTAAGATGTTGTGACCCATTTAAGTAATTTGGTTGCCACGACACGAAACGAAACTTAAATGGGTCGGGTTAGGGTTGATGTCTTTTGACACGAACCCGACACGAATAACCCATTTATTTAAAATTGTCATAATATATTTGGCTTGAGTCAATAATTCAACAAAACAACTTAAAAATTAGCATTTTGATTCATCATTTTTGGGATAATAGGGTTATAAAGCGTAGTTTATTGCATTAGTTTATTGGGTTAAACAGGTTGAGTGGGTTAAAATGACCTGCTTAAAGATAAATGGGTTAAACATGTCGAGTTGGGTTATAGAAAAATTAAATGGGTCGGGTTAGGGTTGAGACAAATGACCCGGTTATGTAATTGGGTCGGGTTAGAGTTGGGGTAGTGGGGACCCGTTTAATATTGACACGAACACGAACACGACACGACCTAATCTGTTTGCCAGGTCTAGTTTAAACCATGGATCTGGAACCATGCTATAGAAATTGCAGAAAGATATATCGATGGAGAACACTTGCCTCGAAATTTTGCTATTCCCTTGGTCCCATGCATTTATTTACGTTCGTTTTAAATCTATTAGACAAAAGCAAACATAGACAAATGGATGAGACAAAGAGAGTATTAAATACATTTCAATACTCTTCAAGGTTGTAATGGATTGTCATTTCACGATAGCTAATTTGTCATTATTATTCCCCCCTCAACTCAACAGGCAATAAAACTTTCAGCCGCTACTATTACCTTGCTGAACTATTCTTTCCGCAAACACCAAGACACCTTAGCCAAAGATGATGCCACTTCGCGATTCTTTCTCACAGTTTATGTTTCACATACATGTTCTGTGGTCCCCATATAGGGTTGTAACAACCCTGTTTGCGAAAGTGTCACACAAATGAATGGTTGTCAGAAAAATATTTCCGGCCTAAAATTTCGATGACATTCGCTTTTTCCGGTCAATTCTTTGGCAAAGTTGCGATGATGGCTTAGAAAATTGATGAATGGAGAATTAGAAGATGATGTTCAGTGGCTTTGGATGTAACATGCCGCAAGGAAGGGAACACCAAATACTAAGATTATTATGGAAAAATGGAATCTCTTACAGTTACACACCCATACAAGTTATTTTCAATTTGAATTTATAATCCGTACCATTTATCCCAATCCATTGAGGATTTGAGGGTATAGTTAAGAAACCCTTTATCTAATTAATATCATACGTTTGGAAACCCGTGAACTTCATGAAAAAAACAAATGCAAAGTAAATATATGAAAAATGTAACGGTTGCAACCTCACTACATTCACGATGAAATAAGAAAAGACTTTAGTTCATCAGGGTACCTGATTTTTCTTTCCTTTTTTCCCCCCTATTTAGTTTAACTATGTCTTTTATTGTGGTAAAAACGTACCAGGGAAATTAAAGGAGCTTGTTCCCCATCAGGAAACCATTCTTGGCCAATATTTTACACACATACCAGTTTTTACTTCAATGAATATTTATTCTTTTTAATGTCTATATCTCTGGATAGTTGCCTGGAAACGAGTACTTTCCTCGTTTATTTGTTAAATCCTGCCTTTTGACATGACTTCCAATTTACAGGGAGGAAGTTACGTCCACGCAAGAGGGGTATCAGTTTATAATGTGTTCCGACATATTACGGTAAATTTCTCTTTTTCAGTTAGTTCAGCAGTTCCTTGAAGATGCAATCATCATGAAATACTGCTGGAACTTTATTTTTTGTATGTTTCTTTGCAGGATTTTTCCAATACAGCATTGCAATACTTCCTTGGAAATAAACCTGAAATGGCTTTGTACCTTCTTTTGGTATGTGTCAAATAATATAATACTAGACAGTTACAGATACTGCTTAGATCGACGTGAGGACATTGTTAAATTTTTTTGTCGAGTTACTGACTGTATTTTTATGATGTTGAAGAATTGGATCAGCAGCTACCAGGATTTATTTTCGCAAGCATGCAGGTGATTGTCAAACGTTTATACTCTCTGTTTTTGCCGTAGTTAAGGGAGTTTCTAACTCATCTCCCCTGGTTGACTTTACTAACCAGCTTATCTTATCTGGATCCAGTATAGAAACTTGTGTGGATATATACTCTATTTTATCTGGAACTTATTTCATTTCTTTTTGGTCCAGCAAATGTGGTCGAATTCTGTCAATGGATAGACAATTGGCATATTTCTTGCCTCCAGTTCATCGTTCCTACCAAAATCTAATTGCTTTGAAGATTGTATCGGTGTCCCCTAGAGAGCAAAGTTTAAGTACAGTGCAAGCGTATCATGTTGGCTGCTTTCCTTCAGATGTGTAGCATTCCAGTTTTGGCTAGTTATAGACAGTATGACTCTGGATGCTAAACTTAATATTATTTATATATAAAACAACAGAAATGACCAGTTGTAAGCAAATGAACTACGCTGTGGCAGTACTTGTAACCAAAGGGTGTCAGGGAAATGTGTAGCAGATGTGTAATAGATGGCCTTAGGAATCAAGTAGATAGTATCGAGTGGTTTCTTTCAATTTTACTGACAGCTTCTTTTGGCATCTTTTAGGAAGTATATACCTTTGTATTTTTCGGTGGTAGGTGTTCTCAGTGAGTTTTGGGCGTTCTGTACACATACAATGTTATTTCAAAACGTTGCTTTAGTATGGAAAAGGTGCTCTTAACGTTTGGATGTCCTGCTCTGGGTGGATTAATCCAATGCTTTTGGTTAATGTCATATTTTCAAAGTTAGCGACCCTGTCTGATTTCAGTCCAAAAGTCGGTCCTGCTTTGATTTGTGATGCTGCAGGTTTCGACTATGAAATACTGTGTTCTAATTTGACAATTGTTTGATCACCCAAGTAGTATAGGGGAAAATTGCTTTGAGAGGATCGATTTCAGTCCAAAAGAATTCATATTGGAGATTCAAGACCTTTTTTTTTTTTTTTGAGAAGACGAGACTTTTTTTAAAACAATACACAGCCACACATTTTGGAAGATGCAAATTGGCATGTTTATTATTCAACTAGATTTACTCCTAATAAGAAACCTGTCCCTGTGTCTTGCAAAGATCCCATGCTTGATCATTTTTACGCCAAGCTTCTTTTGCTTGTTTTACATGAAGATGTTTGTATATTACAGTCACTTCTGTTAGAAGATTGTCACAATCTTCTCCTACCTTTAACAAAACACTACAACATTCTTTTGATACATGTACTTCATTTGCTAATATGTATTTGGATATGACATCACCATAAGTTGTGCCCAACTCGCTTGCACATTTTTGAAAGTCATCTAAAGTTGTACGCCTAGGTGCGGGAGCAAATTCACTAGCAAAACCATGTTCAACCATGACAAACAATGAAACCTGAGTACAACAATCATGATTATATTCAACTCTATAATGAAAAGATGCTCAACCTTTTTTCTTTTTACTATCGTTAAGGCTTTGTTTGGTACGACACTTCAGGTAGCTTATTTGACCAAAATTTCAGCCGCCTGATATTTTTGCAAGTATTTGACAAGTAGCTTATTTGGTCAAATAAGGTACCAGAAATGAAATGCTACCTCAGGTAGCATTTGAGAAATCAGGTACCTGAAATGACTTATTTTCCATTTTTTACCCCTTTATTCTATAATATTAAATATTTTTCATATCCTTTTATGTAATTTTACCAAAATCAGCTACCTTTTCAGCTAGTTTGCTAAACACATTTTTATATAATCAGTTACCTTATCAGCTCCTAATTTTCAGCTACCTTATCAGTTACCTTTTTCAGGTTTTAGTTAGCTTTTCAGTTTTCAGCTACCTTTTCAGGTTTCAGTTATCTTTTCAATAGTTTTGCCAAACAGTATTACACAAATAGAATAATGCACAAGTTTAGTGATAATTGTTGAAGGATTAACGATTCCATGGTTCTAATTTATACTTGGAAGTTAAAAAATAATGTTTATCTATTTATTTATTTATTAGTATAACTTATGTTTCATTTAATTTAAGTAAAGTTTCTTCACGTTGTTCAGTAATATTTTTAGTTACATTAAATCCTTTTATAATAATACAAGTTTTGTATGGTACAGTCAGCCAAAACGTTTTAAAATATGTATTGAAAGCCTTAGATCTAGAGAAATTATGTTGATTTAGGTGTTATCTTAAGGATATATTCTTATAATTTATGTTTCACTTCCGTAGTAGTTCTGTAATAGTTGTAAAAACCATGTTTAAATTATCCTTTTTTTACTTGATATGGTTGTCTCGAAGTAAAGAACCCAAATATGACTATAAAACGTAATTTACAAAACAAGAACATTAATGGTACTGTAGCAATTTGGGATTCTCATTTTAGTCAACCAGTTGTGAATCACCTAAAATGACTCGAATAAGAACCATTTAACACGAAAACAATATTTGAAATGACTTGAAATGAGCCAAAATAACTAATTTGAAATCGTACTTAATTTGTCTATAATAAATTAAATAACCAGTTGTTAAAGACTCCTTTACGAATAAAGTAACCATAATTGTATAGTCAATGTTACAACTTATGGTAATTTGTTTTAGAATAGTGGACATATTTGATTGTAAAATGATTACAAATCATGTCTTATTACTACGTACCAAAATATTAAAGCAAAGTTTTGCATAGAAATAGTTTACTCATAGAAACACGCAATATGTATTGTGTGTATTGGGAGTTGGGCTTTAGAAACAATTTGTCATGCTTCAAAAACTACAGCTAATAATTCTTACCACAAGTACAATGGACAACGGTAAAAAAACACAGGCAGAGCTGTACAGCAGTACTGTAGACCGTCTACAAATACACAACAAAACACAAATAAAGTGATTCCCCCTGTTCTCCATACTCTTTTTTTCTCCAAAATTGTAAGCCATGTCGCACCTTGCTCGCGTAGTTGTACGCCCATTCCTCCGACCGATCACCCGCCAGTTTACCACTTCATCCCTGAAAGCATGGATTCCAATTGGGGCAATGAAGCGTGGACCAAAATACTTCATGGGAATGTGGGGATCTGAGAATGGCTTAAACAGTTGGGTGCTTATGCCGGGTGTTCCCAAGGAGAATGTGTCCGTCAAGGTAATTGGCAATCAAGTTTTCTTCCAAGGCACTGAGGTTCTTCATGTCCCTGGCTTACGGGGTTCTGAAGATGATATTTTAAGGGAGTATAAGGGTAGCTTCCATGTCGACACGGATCGGTTTGATGCTGAGAAGCTCAAGGCGGAGATTGTTGATGGCATTTTCTGGCTTCATATTCCTAAACTTACTCATTAATTAGTCAGTCGTTTTTACTTCTGTTTTAACATAATTATGGGATTATGGGTATGCTAATTAGTAGTTAAGGAGTATGATGGTTGATGGTTGATGGATGATTTGTAATCAAAGTGTTATTCAGTACTTATGGAACCCTGAATTTCACATTTTTTTTCCTTTGGTTAATTAATGCTTTTTGGTTGAATGTCACTTATTTTTTATCTTCTTGTGTTATACTCCCAAGTCCTAAGTCCTAAGTCCTAACGCACAATTGTGGATCTGGAAAGTAGTAAAGAGGACAATTAATTTAAGATCAACACGGATCTAATAAGTCAGAATATTTTTTTTTTTTTGACAAACGTAAGTCGGAATATTTAATGTTATAGGGATGGAGCATTACAAATTCATTAACGTCTCAACCATATTAAGACCAATAGCAATAGTAGATATATAAAGTTCTTCATATGCCATGTCATAATACACCAACCCCAATTTCTAAGAATTTTGTTCATAATAGAATAACTTTATATAAAGTTCTTAAATGAAAAAACTATAAAATGAATAATGTTAAATGGTTTCAAACATTTTATAAATATATATTTATTGGTTGTACATTTTCCAATATTTATAAACTTGGTTCTTATTTTAGAAATTGGTTCTTAAGAATAAAAACCCTTTTAAAATATCGTCTAAATAGGAAGGTATAATTCTGTCTGATTTACTTTTATGCTACTAGTATTTTTTGTTTAACTGCTGGTGATGTGCTGTGAATATGCTGTTATAGGTGGTAGTCGAAATTTTATTTTCAGTCGAAGTTATTGTTTGCACATGAATATGCTGTTCTTTTGGTTTAGTCGTTGGTAATGTGAATATTCACATGAATACGCTGTTCGTTTGCACATGAATATGCTCTGGTTTAATTGGTTTAATAATTGCTGTTCTAAGATGATTTTCAGAAACTATAAAAAAAAAATGGTTTATGGTGGCTTCTGTTTATGGTGCCTTCTATACTTGTCATTGCTGTGATCATTTTTTAATATTTGCTATTGTTCTGTGTACCTTAGTGAAGGTCCATATTGGACTCAGAGGTGGCTCAGTGATGATAAACCCTTAATGGTTTGAGAGCTTTTTCTATTTACATTAGGTAGGTGGCCATTGAGATAGATAGTAAGGCCACCATATGGTCTACCAAGTTATAGGTGTGTTATGTATGCCATTTGTATTCATGGACTCAGCATGCATGGTCTACCAAATATTTGGTCTGTCTGTGCTAAGCCGTTTGAATTCATGGAGTTTGCATAGTTTACCGTACTTGGTGTGTGTAGGAGGCCTTACTACCTCAGAGTTGATGTCAGTTTGCTGTTGTTGTGTGTACATAAGTGATGGTCCATATTCTGGACTGAGATGTGGCTTAGTGATGATAATACCTTATTGGTTTGAGAGCTTGTATGTGTAATGAGGCCACCACATGGTCTACCAAGTTATGGGTGTGTGTGCTAAGTCATTTGAATTCATGTACTCAGCTTGATCTCATACTTGGTGTGCGTGTAGGAGGCTCTATTACATGTTTGTTGTTGTTGGAGTGAGATGTAGCTCAGTGATGATAATACCTTACTGGTTTGAGAGCATCTACACATTAAACTCCACACTACACAATTTTGGTTTGTTGCCTCACTCTAAATTCCTCTTAAGAACCCACCCTAATCAGACTAGGCCACTTTATATAGCTACTGAGGCCACCACATGGTCTACCAAGTTATTGGTGTGTGTGCTAAGTCATTTGAATTCATGTACTCAGCATGGTCTACCATATTTGGTGTGTGTGTAGGAGGCCTTAGTAGGACTTGGCACAACTCAATGATGAGGCCATTTAGCCCTGAGCTTGATGTTTCATAAGCAACATTAGTCTGTTATAAAATTACTTAAACATTGCATTACATAACACTTCTTAATCTTTCATACATTGCATTGATCAAAATGTGATTACAAATTAAACATTTTCTGAACTAAGAAAATGTTTATACTGTAATCAATTTTTCAAAACATAAAACATTGTCATACATTATTCAGATTACCTAAACTACCATAGGCTGAACATTGTATCCTAATTGAGTAATTAGGTGCTCTAAACCTTGTGCTTGCCCTATTTCTTGCAAATATTCAACGCATTCTCTAACTAATTCTTCACTAACCATTAAATTTCTTGGCAACTTCCCAATGGCTTCAAGATGATCCTTCCCCATATGGGGGATTGGAAAATTATTATGACCCTTAACTTTCATTACTTCCACCATTACTGATTGCAATGTTAAGAAAATATGGTTCAATTTTGTTGGACTGTAATCATTGAAAGCTTGCATAACTGAGTTCACAAGTTCATCTACTGAATTTGCTTTCTTTGCTGCTTGTAATGACTGTAAGGCTCTGAAATACCCAAGGTCATTTGTGTTCAAATCAGGTGAGTTAGGAGGTTGGAAAACCAACTCAATATTAAAACCATCTGTGTTTGCAACAACCATAAACTCAGGATCATTATTTTTAATATATGGCCTTGCGTTATCTTTGTTGGGAAATGTGTCCTCAACAATAGTGCGATCACATGATTTAAATATCATTATTTAATCTCATACTAAGAATACGTGAGGGATGATTCTTTATACAGTCGACTGACCGTCATTAATCGGTAATGATTGGCTAACTAGAGTTTGACATTACTGTCGTGTGACGGTGGTGGTCAGTTGATCCCTTTAGGTCACACCTATAGGATGAGGCCCAAATAGATATTTAATTAATTGTATGCGATACGAATTAATTAATTCCTTAATTATGGGAGTGCAATTTTGCGTCTTATTTTAATGTGATTAAATAAAGATTAAATTTAGTAATTAAGCGTTAAATTACTAAATTAGTTGAGGTATTAATATAAGTTTTGAGGTAGAGGTAATTAGTTATTTAAAGTTACAAGAAGTTGTAATTTTAACTAACTAGTAATTAAGGGACCCATTATATGTTGATATAATGGTAGTATACTACTCAAAAAGTGGAGTGTACATTATATTATTAATTGTAATATTTAAGTGTTAAATGATTACATTAATAATTAAATATGTAAGATAGTTAAACATATGACTTATAAGCATTTGTGGGACAAATGACAAAAGGCAAAAATGGACCAAATAAGGACCAATATTTCGGCCAAATGAAGAGTACAAAAGATTCTCTTTTGTCTTTTGTTTGTGTTGGTTATAGTGTGATTGAGACATATCACACAAGCTTTTGTCATACTACTTCTTACACCTTTGTTCCCTACACTCAACCAAAACAAAACAAGAGAATAAAAACAAAAAGCAAATTGATTCCCTAAGTGGGAGAGTGGCCACCGGTTTTTGGCACTCTAAATAGAGCATTAGTTGCTCATTTTTAGATGTTGGCTTTTGCTTGTTTTTCCTCTAATTTTCCTCACATGCAAAGCATCAAAACTCTCTAAAAATACTAATACACTCATCATATATTACTAGAGGTAGTAATACAAGAATATTAGTATTATTAAGGTAATATTTCTACTACATATCTAGTTAATATTAGTAGAGATTTTTGGGATTAATCTTGGGTGCAATTTATTGGAGTGGCTTCTATACTTGGAGTCTTAGGAGGATCATCCATCATCATTATTAGCTCAAGAACAAGTGAAGGAAGGTGACCTTACTTGTGCCCATAATTTCGAACCATTTTACAATGTAAGGAACATTGTTTTTCTTATAAATCTTTCATTTAGTTATGCATGCACTAGATCTAAAGAACAAATAATTAACAAGTTAATTAGTTCACTATTAGAGGAGTCTAATAATAGGTATATGAACCTAACAAGTGGTATCAGAGCATAGGATGTTGCATGCATAATCGGTTATTGTTTTTCCGAGTTAAAAGGTTAACATATAAAACTTAAAAATTTGTGATTTATAAGTATAAGCCACGAAATCACCATGCATGTTAAATATTCTGGTCCTAAAATGTTTTTAGGTCATTTTTATGATTCATGGAAATTTATTGCTCATTTTAAGGATTTTTGGTCATTTTATTACATTTTTATGACTAAAATGGGAATTAAAATGCTAAAAATAGTTAAATTTCGTTTCTGACCTTGAAAAATTTATATGACCTCACATGCATATTTTACAAGTTGTGTGTAAAAGGACGAGTTAATTTGATTAATTTTGCATGATTTATGATTTTTATGAGATAAAAATGGATTAAAAGAAGTAAAATGGTTAAAATTAGTTAAATTTCGAATTAAGCCATGATCTTTTAATATGATGTCACATGCAAGATTTACAGAGAGTATGTAAATTTCTAGATTTAAATATCTTCTTTAGCATGATTTATGGATTTTTGAGTAAAAATGGCATAAATAGTGACTATTTTAGCAAAAATTAGCTAAAACGTATTGCATGGCTTGAGAAAATTATTTTAAGTTGCATTAAAATCCCACTAATCAGATCTAAAGTTGTAAAAATTATTGGTTTATTTTTCGTATGCTTTATGCATTTTATGAGATAAAAACGATAAAAATGCAACTATATTTTCTCAAAATTAATTCGAAAATTTTAACCATATTTTTTGACATTATGAGGGTCATGTAATTATTCCAGAATGTTCAAAAATTTAAAATTCAAATTTTGAAACTTTTATGATTTAATTTGGATTTATTTCATATAAATTATGATTTTAAGGTCAAAAATGAGCATAAAATTAAATCAAGTTGAATTATTGTCAAAAATTTAGTGTTGACTGATTTTTGAGTCCTAAAATGTATTAGGATAATTAACTTGAGCTTAGATGTGATTTAAGTGTTAATTAGTGATTTTAAAAGGTTATTATCACGCATTTCCATGAAACCGGGTTATATGTACGACATAAGTTAAATAGGGCGATTTGGCACATGATTTTGCATGATAGGTACATATTATAATGCTGCATATTTCAATTGTTGAATGTCTTTTACTTATATAATTTTGAATTATGTAATTTTATCTTAGTATGGCCTTAGTTTTAATTAATATTACCCGTAATGAAAGGGAATATTGATTCGGTTGTAATTTAATGTGATCTCGTATCACTTTTATTTTTATTTCATTAGTTTTTCATTTTACAAATGTATAATAGGAATAGCTTTGTATTTTTATTATTATTTGTAATTATGGAGCATCTTCAAATACGGTGCCATTCGGAAGGGTGATCCGACAAAGACGGTGTCTTGGGAGGCGTGCCATTTGAAGAATCAAGGGACCAAAGGAGTTGGTTTCCGAATATGTAATAGATTATTTGATTTTCTATTTTTTTTTTAGGAAGGCCATACTAGGAATTTTATTTATTGCTTTGCATTTCTTTTAATATGTTACATGCATAGCCAAATCGCCATAATAACACATGCATATCATATCGAGTCTTCGACCGTGTCAATTATAATTATCGTAGTTCACCGCTTTAGTTCACTTAAAACGTGATAGATAATAAATTGACAAGACCTCTCACATATTAAAAATTGAGATAAAGCCTTACCAAATAGTAGAAACTCATGAAGTACCAATTTCACAAGGGAGTTAATCCGGCTTCACCGTAATACAAACCTTGTTACGTTGGCGAAGTGGGGTAGTAAAATGTTATTACATCGAAATTTGGATTGAGCTCAACGGAAGTATTGTTGACCGTAGTCGCATGTGTTCCGGGCTAAAGATGAGAATTAGAGTAATTTTTATCGACCGAGAGTTCTAAAAGTAGAATCGATTAAAGAGTTAATCCACCGAGTTATATTAATAAGGGATGAATCGGCTCACCGTGCCCGAGTTGATATGAACTTGGATCTCGGAATCATTTATGTAGTTGGGTGGAGGTCACTATATAAATGCAATGCTTGTAGTTAAATTTACGAGTATTATTAAAACGATAGATGATAATTATTTCCTTCATTTCCATTTTTGTAGTTAATTATACGCAATGAATTCATCTAATACTCCTACACCAATCACCGTTGAAACATGGCTCCAATCATACGATGACAAATGCTCCGATTATGACAATGAAACGATTAGAGAATTACGCATTGGCATTGGTCAGGATGGAAATTTTTGCTTCTTTACCACCTCCACTCCACCCACTCCAATATTATTGCCCACCACCTTGAAAAGAAATTCTTGTGAAGAAAATCTTACAAAACCTAAGGAATCCTTGTTTGAAGAAACAATGAGGAATATCAAATTGAGTGGGAGTTCTAGCAAGAGTGTCCTTGCAAATGAAAGGATTTTTGGTATTAATAAAGGGAAGGCAAAAATGGGCGAGAAACCCAAACCTGATTATAAATTTGAAATGGATAGTGGGACTACCAAGACCAAGACCAAGAAGGGTGCCAAATCCTATGAGGAATGTCATTATTGTAATGTCATGGGCCATTGGAGGCGAAATTGCCCCAAGTATTTAGAAGATATCAAAGTTGGGCTTGTTACTCCAAGTGGGACTTGGAAATGTGGAAAAGCTAAACAAGAGTGATACGAATCTCCGACAATGAAATGGAGCTCGGGTAGCCGCCACTTCAAGAGATATTTATGTACTTGTTTTTGCTAATAGCTTTGAGTTATAATTTACATAATTGTTATTATGTAACCACTTAGTCTAAATCATTATTTCCATGTGAGACATGAAAGGATCTATATTTTGTCTTCAAAGACAATTGTTGTATTTGATTGAAAATAGACATGGATGTGAGTCATGTCACTTATCTTTATGATACACAAGTTTTAGACAGTTCCAACTCATGTAAAGATATCTGCATAATACGTTCCAAAAGACTCATAACTAGTAATACAAATGATTTGTACATTTGATTTTTCAATTAGGTTACGTGAATGAGAAACGCATTAAACGCTAGTGTCGACTAGAATTATTGAACCATTTGATTTTCAATCATATGGAATATGCGAATCTTGTCTCCTTTGCAATATAATTTGTACTTCCTTTAGTGGTAAAGGGACACAAGCAAGTGATTTGTTGAGACTAATACATGCCGATGTATGTGTTATAATGAGCATCCACGCAAGGGGGAATTTATGACTACTTCGTCACTTTTACCAATGATTCAAGTAGATAAGGGTATATTTACTTAATCAAATAAAAGGTGAAGCATTTGAGAGATTTGAGAAATTTCCAAAATGACGTAGAGAACCAATTGAATTAAGTTCTAAGCATTACGATCCAATCGTAGTGGCAAAGATCTAAGTAATAAATTTGATTTATTAAAGATGGATTATGACCTAGTGTCACTACCCATAAGATCAAACTAATATGAGTCGGTTTGAGTTGATGAACTCAATTTAGGGAATTTGCAATCCAAAACGGACAAGTAATTCTAATTGGATGGTCAACCATGAGATACCTAGAATAGAGAGTCTATTAAACCAGATTACATGGATCAGACTGTCATATTATCAAGCTGCCATGTTAGGATGGCCTTTTGAAAGTTAATATATAGTCTTGGAAAACTCCTAATACTCCGTTAATTATATGTTTGTGACTTACAAAGCTATCTCTCAAGAAATTAGGTGTATTTCTGAGAGATAGAGTGGGAGTAGATTGAAACGTCACAAACATCTCTTATAGTTGAAATGTTACTTTGTGAAAGTAATAGAATTATAGAGTGGGAGTTGGTATTGAACTATTATCTATGAAGATAGTATGAGAAGCATAGTTCAGTGGGAGTTTATCGCACATGTCTTCTTGTTCAAAAATATTACTTTGTGAAAGTAATAGTATCATGACCTTGTTACATACGAGCCGAAGCATTACAATCCGAAAATTGTTGCTCATGAGTAGATTTACTTTAAAGTGAGGGTCCCTTTAAAGGGAAATAGAGCTTTAGAGTACTCAAATGCATAAGATTTATATGAAGATATTGATCAAGATAAATTGTGTTAGGAATTGCCGCATTTCATTGATAAATGGCAAATAAAAATCCGCTTTTCTAAAATGGGAATTTAGAGAAGGAAGTGTTTAAAACACAAAACCTTAGATGAAGATCTAAGAATCCTGACATATTATGCGTAGCTATGTTAAGTCATCACAAGATGGTCTTAAGTTAGCATTAAAGGATTATACTTTTCGTTCATGTGATTATAGTGAATTGTTTCATTCACATGATTGAAGAATCATGATATACATGAAGTTAAGTGGGAGCTAGAATTGTTTATCCATGTCTTATATGTTGATAACATATTAATTATTGAGAATAATGTACCAATGCTCTCTTCTGGTAAGAGTAATTGGGAGACATGGAAAGGGATGCAAAGTATTCTAGATTTTGAATCTATGTGAGAGAAAATTGGCATAGAGTTGAGAGTCTTATGAAGATAAGTTCTTTCGTATCTGTTTAACATCAACAAAGTTGAATGGCTTATTCATGATGATGAAAGTGGAATCACTATGATGGAATCATAGTCGTTCACTGAACCCATTAAGTTGTTGATTACATGAAATCGATTGCTAATGTTTCCGCCATTAGAACGATTATGTATGCCAACAGACGCACGTGCTGTGATGTACCATATGCTAGGTGCATGATGAGTCAATAATAAGTTAATTCATAAGATGGGCTTGTGAAAGCCTTTAAGTACAATTGATGACTTGTACACATGTTTGGATGATAAACTAAGTTAAGGTGTTGAAGGGTTGCACAAACTTTAGTTTCCAAACCAAAAGGATTTGATGAAATCCTAAGCTAATGTTATTGACTAAGGAGTAAGAAACTAAGAAAAGTATTTTAGTTTCGCGCATTGCAAAAATCTACAAAAGGAATCCAAGTTGTGATAAAATAGTCAACGTAGGGATGAAGAGTGAATCCCTCTACAAATGACTTTATCATATGTTATGTGATAACAGTGGGAGCTTCTTTCAAGATAAAGAACTCGGGTCTAGTATGAAGTCTAGACATATACTTAGAGAAATTCATGTTATTAAGAGATGACATTGAATGGAAGGAAATAGCAATTAATTAAGTTGGAATATATGGATATCGGGTATATCCACTTGCCAAGCTTGTATTGCATTTTAACTAGTGTTATTATACACTAAATATTATAGAATATGAAGTAGTAATAGTGTATTGACTATTCATATGTGATAATCACATTTATCGTTTGAGTTTTATTAAACTCACCCGCTACCTTGTCGTATCCGAATGGGTTGTAGAGACAAATTGAACCCCATTAAAGTGAACTGGATTGACATGGTATTCGCCCCTAGTTACTTATATGAGGTGACGTCTCGAAGTGACTAGAGTGTGATGCGATTGATGGCAAGTTCAAGTGCCATAGAGTCATATGGGATGACTAGTCGATCACATAGGCAGATTTGTATGGGACAATGTCGGGCGATGACCGCTTATAGAGTTCTGGTAATTCATAAAGCCTGGTCGTGGCAAGAGCTACTATAGTATTCTTATGAGTCGATTCTTTTGACTAGAGACTATTCGCCCAAGTTAGCACAACTTCTGACTAGCTTTGATTTATACTCTACGATTTCGTAAATGAGGTCAAACTGGGTATATTTTGGGTTATGATGGTGTGGTGAACGAAGGGAATAGGGCGATAGGAATTGTCCACCCCTTGTCGGGTTGTTTGAAATCTCAAGGCCACTCGAGGAGTAGTTAACCGGAAATGCGTGGCCACGCTCGGAAGGTATCTGTGGTAGATAATTCCGGTCGGACGAGTTAATCTCGGATCGAGAAAACCACTCAAGATATGATCAAATGTAAAGTACGACCTGCAAGACACCTTGCATTGAGTGAGAGATTGTAATAGGACAAGAGAATTGGTGACGCACACTTGTCGAGGACAAGTGGGAGATTGTTGGGAAATGTGTCCTCAACAATAGTGCGATCACATGATTTAAATATCATTATTTAATCTCATACTAAGAATACGTGAGGGATGATTCTTTATACAGTCGACTGACCGTCATTAATCGGTAATGATTGGCTAACTAGAGTTTGACATTACTGTCGTGTGACGGTGGTGGTCAGTTGATCCCTTTAGGTCACACCTATAGGATGAGGCCCAAATAGATATTTAATTAATTGTATGCGATCGAATTAATTAATTCCTTAATTGTGGGAGTGCAATTTTGCGTCTTATTTTAATGTGATTAAATAAAGATTAAATTTAGTAATTAAGCGTTAAATTACTAAATTAGTTGAGGTATTAATATAAGTTTTGAGGTAGAGGTAATTAGTTATTTAAAGTTACAAGAAGTTGTAATTTTAACTAACTAGTAATTAAGGGACCCATTATATGTTGATATAATGGTAGTATACTACTCAAAAAGTGGAGTGTACATTATATTATTAATTGTAATATTTAAGTGTTAAATGATTACATTAATAATTAAATATGTAAGATAGTTAAACATATGACTTATAAGCATTTGTGGGACAAATGACAAAAGGCAAAAATGGACCAAATAAGGACCAATATTTCGGCCAAATGAAGAGTACAAAAGATTCTCTTTTGTCTTTTGTTTGTGTTGGTTATAGTGTGATTGAGACATATCACACAAGCTTTTGTCATACTACTTCTTACACCTTTGTTCCCTACACTCAACCAAAACAAAACAAGAGAATAAAAACAAAAAGCAAATTGATTCCCTAAGTGGGAGAGTGGCCACCGGTTTTTGGCACTCTAAATAGAGCATTAGTTGCTCATTTTTAGATGTTGGCTTTTGCTTGTTTTTCCTCTAATTTTCCTCAC
The DNA here is from genome assembly GCF_048544455.1 of Silene latifolia. Taxonomy (NCBI): domain Eukaryota; kingdom Viridiplantae; phylum Streptophyta; class Magnoliopsida; order Caryophyllales; family Caryophyllaceae; genus Silene; species Silene latifolia. The sequence continues at coordinate 175,929,292 of NC_133526.1, forward strand.
ATGCAAAGCATCAAAACTCTCTAAAAATACTAATACACTCATCATATATTACTAGAGGTAGTAATACAAGAATATTAGTATTATTAAGGTAATATTTCTACTACATATCTAGTTAATATTAGTAGAGATTTTTGGGATTAATCTTGGGTGCAATTTATTGGAGTGGCTTCTATACTTGGAGTCTTAGGAGGATAATCCATCATCATTATTAGCTCAAGAACAAGTGAAGGAAGGTGACCTTACTTGTGCCCATAATTTCGAACCATTTTACAATGTAAGGAACATTGTTTTTCTTATAAATCTTTCATTTAGTTATGCATGCACTAGATCTAAAGAACAAATAATTAACAAGTTAATTAGTTCACTATTAGAGGAGTCTAATAATAGGTATATGAACCTAACAATCTTGTTGAATAAGAATGTGTTTGCTTACTCCTTCTGGCCATTTACTCTTAATAGCTGGTATAACATGTTGAATAATGCAAGCTCTTGTGACTTACTTTGTAATTGAGTCAATTGATTTGGTCTCCAAAGTCCCCCTTGGTCTGTTTCTACTTGCTCTTGCTGCTGGTTGCTGTTTTGTGAATGGGAACATTCCTATTTTCCCATCAAACAGTAGCTCCCCTTCTTGTGAATATATGGGCCTACTAACTGCACACATGAACATCACTTTGGTGATGTACCTCTTTGATTGAACACTTATGTATGGAAGTTGCTCTCCACTGCCCAGATAAAACTTTTGGTTGTCATATGTGATAAAAAACCACTTTTCATCCATTTGGATAATGTGGCTCATCTCACTGAATTTTATTTCAGTTGCTGGTATGGCATTAAGGTCTAATGCATCTTGTTGAACTTCTTCAATCACTAATGCTTTCAATGCATGCTTCAGTCTTTGAATTTTGTTTGCGTCATTAAGTTGGGGATGTAATGGGCTTGAATGAGGTTTAAGTAAGCCCTCTTTTCGTTAACCCATGAATGAACTGTCCCAACAGACACACCAGTAGTTTTTGAAACTCTATATATGGTATCCCTGAGTTCACCATCAATGGTTTTTATGAACTCTACATTAGGTAGAATTCTTTTCCTATTATGGTTGCCCATTCTCTAGCTTTTGACATCAAACTTTTGTCCTACTAACCTTGGTTTACTAGCTAGTTTCCAGATTTCACCGACTATTCTTGTGCTAGTACTCCATTTGTTGCCTGCTTCCCTCATCACACCTCGACGTATCTTGCCATTGTGTGATCGTTGAAGTAGATAAATTCGAACTTCATGCCTTTCATCTTCAGAGAGGCACTCAGCTCCCATTGCTGTAATTTTTTTGTTTAGATTATGTAATTTTTCCAAAGCTGTTAATTTTTTTTTGGCTGAAAAGAACTCAGCAGTTGTGTTTGTAAGTGCTGGTTTTGTAAGAAATTTGGTGGGAGTGTGTAATTATTTAGGGAAGGTTTATCTATTTCTAATGGACCCTACCTTTGGACATGATGTTTTTTTGGGGAAACTCTCAAACACAACCCATTTGGTGGGGTTTTTGAAGTGTTATAATTTTTGGTGGGAATTTTACCCCTTAATCAGTTTCTTAATGCAAACTACTTTTCACTAAGGGTTTTTTTTGTCAAATACAACCTTTAAAAAACTTTTTTTTTTTTCCAAATACCACCTTTAAAAAAAAAGTTTGTCAAACACAACCTTTAATAATTTATTTTTTGTCAAACACGACTTTTTTGCCGCTTGCAATGGAATGACTTCCGGTCTATATTTGAGATAGCAAACGAGGTCGGTTTGAGGTGTTCTTGGACTCGTTGGAAAGGTGGGAGTACATGCTTTCTAGGAGTTGTCAACACGGTGACCAAATATGGCCTTATGTGGGGTCGATTGGTGCATAAAGTAAGGTTGGTCAGAGAAAGGGTTAGAAATTGGGGTTTATAGCGGGTTGTTACAGGGGTTTTCGAGGGTCTTTTAATGGGGTTATGATGTTTTGTTTGGTCTGAAATTTGGTATGTAGGTTAAAGGGAGTGCAGGGTATATCTTAGTTATGTTGTTTGTGGTGGTCGTTGGTTGTAAGTGGTGGTTCAAGGGGAGTGAATTGGCCCACGGAAAAATCCTACTTTAACTTACATCAACCCCATGTGATCAGCCTTACTTTATACACCTATCTACCCCACATAAGACCACCTTTGACCACCGTGTTGACAACCCCTGGAAAGCCTGTACTCCCATCTTTCCAATGAGTTCAAGAACACCTCAAACCAACGTCGTTTGCTATCTCAAACATCAACTGGAAGTCACCCCATTACAAGTGCTCAAACTTTGGCCAAAATGTCGTGTTTGACAAAAAAATTTTTATTAAAGGTTGTGTTTGACAATTTTTTTTTAAAGGTAGTGTTTGGAAATTTTTTTTTTTTTAAAGGTTGTGTTTGACAAAAAACCCTTTCACTAATAAAGCAGATTTTGGCATAAGTACATGTCCTTTTATTCATTGTTTAAGTTGGTCTTAAAACTTGTGCAAAAATGTTAAGTGGAGTGTGGAGTTGAATGGAGGGAGTAATATTTAAAATAAAGTTTTTGGTAACAATTTCAATACTAAGAACTACTATTGCTATTGCTCTAAGGTGACAAGATTTAATAGAAATAATGTTTTATAAGGGTATAGGTTTAGAAAAATTGGTTTTATAAGGGTGTAAAGATTACTTAATTCATTGGATTACGCATATTTGTAAATTTCGCACATGTATTATTCAACTAGTGGAGATGAAGCTATATTGGAAGTTAATAATATATCTCCCTAGTTTTCTAGAGAGAGCCTTTTTCTCTCAAATTAGAGAGCACATGTCTCCCGTCTTCCTTTCCCCATTTTTTTTCATCTTCTACAACCTTCTATTGGCTAACGACAAACCCTAAACTTTTTTCTCTGCAAAAAGTGTGTGCTATTTCATCTGAATCTTGCTAATATCATCTTAATCATTGATTCTCTTGTTATCTAATTGGGTTTTGTTGCTTTTGGGGGTATCGGGATTTTATCCCCAATCTGATTAATTTCGTCTATTAATTGAATGAGGGAAGAAGGATCGTTTCTGATTTTTCGCGGGCAGATTAGGGTTTCAAGGGTTATTTAAACCCCTCATGATGGCTAGGTTTTATTCATCAAATCATTCTTTCTCATTTCCAAATTTAAAGAAAACTTCTTGCAATCAATTTCTCAACTCTGTTCCAATGGATTTTGAGGCTCAGTTTGAACGGTTTGGAGATGGTAATGTTGATGGAGGTCAGGATGTACACCACAACTTCTATAATTATCAAGCTTTTCATCAGCCACACCCAAATGCTGATTTTAACCCAATGAATCCCTTGCACATGAATGTATGGAGGTATCCTCGTGCTGGAGGTGTTATCAATATTGATCCGGCTGAGTTGGGTCAATCCAGGGAGTTCTGGGGGAACTGTATTTTGGGCTTTCTAGTTGACTACTGTCTGTTTGAGGCAGATAAGGCCAATGAAGTTATTAGGGAGAAATGAAGTACTAGAGGACGTGTGACGACGTATCGCATGGGGGAATTATATGTCCTGCATTGTGAAAATGTTGAGGACTTTAAAGGGTTATTGAGAAGGAGTACTGCTACAATATATGGGAAATCTGATGATCTTTGCTCGTTGGTATCCTGATAGTGTGCCTAGTATGGTCAAGTTCCCTTATGCTGAGATGAAGGTGCGAGTTTGTGGGTTGCCTTTTGTGTATCTCACAATGCAATTGCTAAGGTGGGCGGTAAGTTACTCAGCCATCACTACCAGGTTGAACCTTTTGAAGTTGTACCATCTAATGACTCTTTGAGGTTGAAAGTTTGCATTAAACTGAACGAATCATTGATGTTGGGGTTCTTCTTGGCTATGGATGATGGGTATTTTGAAGAGTCAAGCACGAGAGCACCTAAGAGGGTGGGGAGAGGGTGAATTAGGTGTCTATTTAAAAATTTAAGCTTAATGAAAGTTTATTTTAAAACTCTTAAACACTTTTGACTACACTTAGATGATAAGAGATGTTGATACTTAGAACTATAGAGTTAGTATGGAATGACAATTCAGCAAGTATAAGTCAGTGTAATCCACAGTGAATTCTGAAATAATATCGAGAGTTAAAGTGTAGCGGAATTAAAATGTAAATAGACAAAACAAACGATGTTTCTAAAACTAGTTCGGTCACTACTCCACGGCCTACGTCCAACGCTATTTTATTAACCGTCTTAAAAGTAAACTCGTACAAACTAAGAACACTCCAAATAATAAAGCAACTCCCCAACCTACTTCGGTTGCTATTTGCTTAAAAGGTATTCCGCTTCCAAGACTCTTGCTTAAAGTTACTCCGCAACAAGACTTTTTCTTTGGGCTACTCCGTCGAAAGACTCCATGCTCAAAAACTACTCCGCTTCGAAGACTTTGTTGCTTAAGATAACTCTATCCTAAGACTTTGGTTTGGTTTTACTCGGTTGTTACAAGACACACGAATCTCAATGTTGTTCACAATATGAACGTAGAGATAACGTTTAAGTTCTTAACACGAGATCATCAAACAAGATTTGAATGACTAGGTGCAACACACAACTCTTTTTAAAAAGTCTCAAAAGAAAAAAACAAACTTGCAAAATGTGACTCAATTATGTTCAAGTGATAAACGATTTGGCAAAGTTAATTTACTCGATTAAAAGTTTTAAGTATTTTTCGGTTTTAAACTCTTTATTGCACACTTGTTAAAATGAACTAAGCAAGGTATTTATAATGTTCAAGTAGTGTATACTTCACACATTAAAACATCTCAAAAAATTATTGTCCAAGTATAGAAATACTGTAAACAATTGAAGCTTAGGCAACACTTGAAAAATGAGACGGTTTCTTGATCAAGAAAGCCATGACATCTTAAGCAAGACACGAGTTCCATGCTTAAGTAATCTAGCTTACTTCTCCAAGTAATCATGTTGTCTACACATTAACAAATATGGGCTAAGTTTTTGTTCAAGAAAGAGCTTATTTGGTGGTGCTCATGGGAACCTTAAATTATGCCAAATATGTAAAAGTAAACAACCCATTTTTGGTAAGTGTCTTTTTGTGCCAACAACCTCTTTTTCAAGACATCAATACTTTCTTCTCAATTTAAAAGATCAAACCAGAATTTTATGAAGTTTAAAAGGTTTGTTGAAAGTTTGGAAAACCATTTTTAAGAGTTTAAACATTTTCAAAACGTTTATTTCAAAGACGAGCCTTCATAAGTCACAGTGGACTGCACTGTTTGTTTTTGCACTTAGACAATAAACCAAGTTTAATGATCTCTTACAATACCATGACTCAATCTATGACATTCTTCATCTTTGATCATCCTTGTGTAATCTTATTGACGATTAGAGCTCTTGAGCTACAAGATTAACACTTAAGAGGCACACGATTAAATAAAGAATGAGATTAATTTGTCTTAAGGCATCATCAACATTAGCTAATCAAATTGGGTCCGAAAAATTTCCCCCCTTTGGTGATGGCAAGCTAAATAAAATTAAGTGTGTTTTCCCCTTAATCCGTGGTAAAAATTCATACGTCAAAACATGATCGAAATAGTTAAGATGCATATACATAATCATTGTACTTTGGTCAAATTTTTAATTAGCCTAAGTAGAACTTCTAATCGTTTTAGCTAACATGATTACGGTGTATGCAAGCCTAAGAGTCATTAGATTACACATGCATAATTTAAACAACTTGCCCCTCTTGACATCATCAAGTAGGAAGAATACGATAAATGTAGCACATAGAGATTAGAGTTATACGAAATATATTGTTCACCAATTAACAACACAACCGAATAAAGCAAAAAAGATAATTATTAAACATAAAAACCAAATGAGCAATAGGATAGTAATTATTTGATCTTGGCTAGGCATAGGCTCGGCAAAAGTTTAGGGTATGTAGGTTTAGGTTGTGTAAGCGGTTTAGGCATTGTCATCACCTTCCTCGGACTCGCCTTGTTCCACCAATCCACGAACCATTTCCACAAGTTCATCATTTTGACCCTTTACGCCGGTTAGCTCCTCACGAAATCCCGTCACTTCTAATTTCCAACACGCAATCTCATCCGTTTGAGCTTGTTGGAGATCCATCATCTCCTTCATAGTTTTGACGAGACGTGTCATAGAAGCGGAATCACGTGATGAAGAACTAACATTAGATGCCTTACCACTTGGCCATCTACGAGCAAACTTATCATTCTTGATTTACAAGAACATCCTCGAGAGCATACCCGAAGTCACTGAATCACAAAGGTTATCAACCCCAAAACTTGTCGAGTCAACAATTTCCATCTTCTTAAAGATTAAATACAACCACATTCCATAAGCTAAAACCGTAGCACTATCAATCAACCTTACGCTTCTCAACAATCTTAGCAATATGATCAATGTGAAGAACATTAAAGTGGGTAAGTTGATTGGCAAATGGTTAACTATGTGATATCAACCACATGTCCAAGACGGAGCATTTCCCATGACTTCCATTATAAGGAATCGAGGTTAGATAAATGAAATAATAGAAGAACCTATGATTGATTTTAAGTTCTCTAGCCGAGAGAATGTTGCATGAATTCTCACTTCGACTTAAAACCTTGGTTACGGTTAATGATGTAATCCCGTCAATAGTAGGCCAACAATCCTTAGGAAACTTTGCCAAACCGGTTGTTGGCACCTCAAATATTCTACTAACACTTTAGACATTAATACACAAAGGCTTATTGTTAATAACGGTCGTGAGTGAGCCGGAATCAACATCAACCTTCACCATGGTATAGAATTGAACCAACTCAGGTATATAGACCTTTCTATAGTAATTAAGATGACCTTGCCATTTTTGTGCAAAAATCGTATCTTGGAAAAACTTAAAGGCGGGAGTAGAGTCATACCAATCGAGATAATAACGCCTAACGGATTGAAATCTGGATCACATGCTTGCAACAATCGTATACAATTTGAGGAAAACCGTGTTGGTGAAGAATCTCAAGTGCCTTGCTCTTGTTTTCGTCCAATGGTTCATTAATAGCGATCAAGACACCTTTGAATTTCAAACTGAATTCTCCAATTTCATCGACTTCATCTTCGATTTCAACATGTTCTACTTCCTCTATTTTTCGTTTCTTCAAGCTTGATCGAGTTTGTATCCTTCGGGTTTGGGGTTTCGGTGTAGACATGGGTTGACCTTCATCTTTGAAGAGCTCATCATCATCAAAGATGACATTAAACTTTTCTTGGTCAACTTCCATGTCTCCTTCACCTTCATCATTAACAACCGGCTTTCCTTTTCCCTTCCTTCTTCGATTTCGAACCATTGTACTCAAAACCTTCTTCATCACTCTTTTTTTTTTCTTCCTTACTTTCTTTTCCACTCTTTTCTTTCGATTTTTTGCTCTTTTATTTTTTATTTCTTTCACTCACACATTGTTAATTCTTTTCTCCTTCCGTCTCGGTTTCATCCCTTTCAATTTATCCTCCTTCTTTTTCGATTTCTTCTTCTTTCTCACTAGTAGCATCCTCCTTTTCCCTTTCTTTGTTATCAATCTCAACATCAACACTAACATAAACTCCTTTTTCGAGAATAGGAGTTCCATCATCATCAACTTCACCAACAATCTTAGAAACACCATCTTCATCCTTGGTATCGATTGCATGTGGTTCATTCAAATCGATTTTCCGATTAAAAACCTGACTTGAAAACCGTCTAGCCTCGGAAGTTTTTTTGGGACGTTTTGCAACCGTCTTCCTTCTTGGCATTGGAGTTACTTTAGGTTTCGAATTTGATTTTTGGATTTGCACAAATTTGGAACCTAACCTTTCGGTGGTTGGTTCAACAATCGGTGGATTCATTTTCGGTTTGATATATAAGATGCTCAAATTTCATTGATCTTTTTGTCGAGGATTTTCTTGGGAGGCATGACTTTCAAAGTAAAGGTAAGAGTAAGAGTTGGGAGAGGAAATTTTTGAACGGTTTTAGAGAGAAGTAAGGTGAGGTGAATATGTTTGAGATATTTGAATGCAAAAAGGGAGTTCATTATTATTTGTTTGAAATTTTAAGGAGTAAAGGAGGTGGAAATGTGAATAGTAAAAGTGATATATGGTTGGGTGTTGAAGGAGGTGTACCCGTGCAAGGGTAGGGTCATGAGTGGCTTTAGGTGGCTACAAGTTGTCATGAGGAATGACAAAGGGTGAGTTGATGGATGTGGGTCATTCACTTTAGTGGGTCTATACAAATAACAATTTTACACAACGGATTTTGCATGTCGATTAATCATTTAACTCGTTTCATATTAACATAAAATCGTCTTAGTTAAACAAATACGTAAAACCGTCTACTTTAGTCAATCATGCGAGGTATTTTGTTAATCAAATTTATGCACAATCTAACAAACCAATTTTCAATCGAAATTTTATGAATTATTCTCTTTTCAGTGGTTTTGTAAAAATATTGGCTATTTGATTTTCGGTTCTACAAAATTTAAGAAAAATTTGACCGTTTTCCACATGATCATGTTAAAAGTGATGTCGTATGTCAATATGTTTAGTCCTTGTACAATTCTCTAACACCGTCACATCACCAATCACCTGACTAGCCTGAAGGTCTAGTCCTGCCAGATTACGGCCGCAACTAGTAATCCACATTGCCAATGGGGGACTGCAGCCGTTCCCACCTAAGCCCCGCTCATCTATTCCGAGCGCAAACCCATGTTCCTTAATGTGCACATCCCCTCTTGTGGCGGGTTCCACAAGGGGCGAATCAAGGGCGTGAAGCCACTCCCGCAAGTGACTCCACTCAACCGAGGACGCACCTCGCGAACCACTGACAACAACAACAACCAACTATAACATCAATAATTACCAATTCAATACGATATAGATCAACGACATTAATCAACCGTCAACAATCAACCAACCACCTAATATACATGTAAACAATAAATGAGTAGGAAACCCTGCCAGGAAATGCATTCACCACAATCGTCACAACAACGAATCAGAAATGTTCCTCTACGAAATCACCTCCTATCAATCACACAATCACACAATCACCATCTAAACCAATAATACACCTAAAACCCCCAATCTACCCAATCAGGGCTTAAACCAAAATCAACGAAACAATACAAAAACTGTACTAGGGTCTTACCCACAACGCGACGGTCTCAACGACGTAAAGAACTCTAGATTCTGACGACACAAGCCTTGGGATTTGATAGCAATGAGAGAGATGAGAGCAACGTAACTTTGTTTTTTTGTCTTTGTGAAACTTAGAATAGGGTAAAAGTGAAAAGAAACTGACGAAAGCTGTTTTTATACCATTTTCACGTTGCTATCAAAACCCGGCAAAATAACCCGTAAAAACCCACTTACTCGATCGAGTAAGTGACTTACTCGATCGAGTGGCCCCTACTCGATCGATGCCATGTTTTGTACGCAAAACTCACTTACTCGACAGAGTAAGCTTTACTCGATAGAGTACCCAACAGCACATAAAACCGTAGTATTACAGGAATCATGTGCCTCCTCATTACATTCACTACCCCACTATTCGCATATGGCAACGCTTCATGGTTTGGACCTTTTTGGGTAGGAATGAGCCTCATTCGGTGAGGATGTTGGAGGTGGAGATTTAGGGTGCTTATCTTAATGTAGATGGTGATGAGAAATGAGGAATTAATCTTCTCTACCACTTTGCGGTTCATTTGATCAAGTAACGCAACCTATCAACTCTCTTCATTGTGTTGGGTGGGTTGATAACTAGAATAGCTACTAAGGTTTGCCGTTTTAATCAAGAGACTACCCTTTTGCAACCTTTGCTTTCAACGGGTGATGAACTTGACTATAATTATTTTCTTTCATTGAATTGGTTTAGGAATTCTCACCCCAACATGATTTAGAAAATTGGTAAATACGACTCCATTAATCTTTCGGGTGATCTTTCCAAACTAAAGATATTGTCCAGACTAAACCCCGCCGCGAGGGTACTCTATTTGAAAGACCTACCTATCACTTACCTCTCGGAGAAGAGACACCCAATGCCCCTATTCTTGAGCGTCGTGAAAGAGGTCAATCCTCTAATGCTCCTCCTCCCACCTATAATGATGAAATGATGGGCATGATGCGTGATTTAAGCCTTACAATGAACACAATGAAAAATGACCAATGACTTGCCTTGAACCCAATTTATGATCATTTTGCTTGGCAAGGAGTTATTCCATCTGAGGGCCCTCATCTCTCATTCTTTACTTGGCTCGAGGACGGGTATCCGTTTGCTTCTGGTTTTACTGCAGGTATTTATGAACCCGATCCGGACTATTGTGGTTCAGACTATGGAGTGGAAGCTATAGGTGGTGGTTATGGAGGCTATGATGGCTAATATGGCTATGGAGGAGAGCCTAGTGGTGAAAGGTATATTTATTGGTATGCTCATCCTTTTCAAGGTGGTGAGCTAATTGGAAGTTCTTATGATGGTGCGTCGGGATCTGGTGGTGATCAAGCACCAAATGACAAGCCGAGCTATAGCTTTTGGCCCTTTTCTTGATGAGATGATGAGAGTTGGAAGAATCCCCATATATATACTAGCTTGGGGAGAGGTTAGCTAGTTTAGTAATTTGTTTTTATTTGCACTTTAGTTATATCTTTCCGCTTCCCATTAAATATAACCTCTTACCTTGCTTATTTATGTGCTTTGAGCCGTTATTACGGTTAGCTTGGATGTTTTACATGTGGGCACATTGAGGATAATTTGTTTTTACCTCATATGCTTTGCTTGCCTACTTTTGTCATGGTTAATATGATTATGCCCTCTTGTATGTCCCAATGATAGCTTGATAGCTAATGATTCTTTATTATTGACGGGATAATTGCATTCACGGGGATGTCTTAACAAAGTAGGTGGAAGATGAAATTTGGACCAAATAGGCTTGATCTTGACTTTTGGCAAGCCACAATATGGTAAGGTAGAGCCTCATTGGACCGGTGCATCTACACATGATCTCACTTAGGTGAGTGTAGGTTTCTTTATGGTGTGTGTTACATCAATAACGCACAAGTATGGTAATAATTTCATCTCTTTATAAGCAATGATTTGTAAGCTTGAAGCCATTCACATTGACTTGTTGCCCTTATTTTAGCCCCTTATACCACATTGTCTTACAAATAATCCTAGCTACATATAAAATTGCCTACCTTTTTGAGCTAGTAGGTTATTCATGTGTGTTTCAGTGCTCATTTGGGATTTTATTATTGTGTTATCATTGTGAGCTTGGTTAGACAGAATTACTGATTTTTGTATCATTAGATGTTGAAAGAAAGAAAAGAAAGATGAAAAAATGGAAAAATAATGAAAGAAAAAACAACACAAAAAGAAGCATGTTCCAAAAAGAATGAGAATTTGAGGTGTCAATTAAAAAAGAAGAAGAGATTTTGTAGTAATTCCAAGTCCAAATGAAATTTTTGGGAAGTTCACTTATGATTTGTATTGAGTAGTAGCCAATTTACTGCTTTTGGCTCAATTTTTGTCAATTGATTATGGGTTGGGTTTTGGATTGAGCATCCATGCACACTTTGGTTAGTTGTTAGCTTGACTTAGCTCCACTTTCCATAATACATTTGTTCCCCGTTCTTACCCATTTCACTTAGCCTTCTTGTTATCATTGGCTTCTTTCTATGCTTGCATTATTGAATGTTTTGAGTTATGGTTTTTAAATGACTACTATATTAGATTGCGGGCACACTCTCATGAGTCGAGGATAGGTGTTTGATACTCACACAAATATCCTTCCACATATAAATGAGTATTGAATGAATCGCGAGAGTCCAAAATCAAAAGATCATGCAAGGTCCGAAAAGTTCATTTAAAGTCTTTCATGCTACGCCGCCATGTAAATCTCATCCATGTTTTTGCATTATCCTTATGGCCATGTTATTTCGGGATTCGAGTCATTATGCTTGTTGACTTATTTTGGGATTACGCAAATTGATGGGTTTTGTTTCCTTGCTTGAGGACAAGCAAGGGGTTATCTTGGGGGAGTTTGATGTGCCTAATTTATATATGATTTTACTTCCTATTTTTGCTCGGTTTTATTTGATTATTGCACTTTTATAAGTGTATTTGTGAGCTAATTCCGTGTACTAGGTGTTTTGCTTCTATTCATTGCATTTTGTAAGAAATGAAGCATTCGGTAGCTTTTTACGATTAGATTAGCAATCACCAAAGTTCACGAGGCTAATGGAAGCAAGACTTGACCATAGAGGGACGTTTTGGGAAGAATTGAAAATCCCGAGCATGAAGAAACTAACTTTGGTTGGTGGACAAGTAAAGAAATGAAGCCCAAATGAAGCTATGAGCAAAGCTTAGGATTCTCTATTGCATTTAGTCGAGGAAATTAAGAAGCATTAAGAAGGGTTCCTAGGATGCCTTGTGCTAATTAATCAAGACTTAAAGGAGAAAAGTCGGATTCCCACGACCCGGATCGAGGTTGGGTGTCCCTCACCGAGGTTACCCCTATTTATGGCTTTATATTTTGCACCTCTAAATCCTATTTTTGGGGTGTTGAATTCGTCATTTAGGACATACTTCATATGCTTTTACACATAAATTTCAGTTTTCAGAATAATCTTTAGATTTCCTTTAAACTTTCCTTGTTGTTCTAAAAAAATTTGTTTTTAGCATTTCCAAGTTATAATACAAGTTTCTTTCCAAGTTATTTGGGTTTTATTTTTGTTTTTCATATTCAAGTTCCATTTCCATTGTTATGGTAATTTAATTTCTAGTATTATTACTTTAATTCATTTGTAATTTTCGTTGTTAGTTAGTTTGTTAATTAACTAATTGCTAGTCGTTATTCCGCTTATTTGATTGTTGCATTGTTATTACTATAGTCATACACATTTTCACATTGTTATAAGTTTACTACATATTGTATCTAAGTTATATCCATTTTAGTTATTCTCTAGTATTTATATATTTATATTTACTCATAGTCATGTTTTTAATTACATATTAGTTTAATCTTTAGTTAGTAAGCATCATTTCTAATATTTATGTTATTATTATTTAGCATCATCTTTATTCTTAAATATTCATTTATTTATAATTTCGTTATCATCATGTTAATCATATCATATGCTATTTGTTTAGTTTTTAATATGTATGAGTAGTTCATTAGTCTAGGTATTAGGGCAGTCATGCATAAAGAGTATTTGTATTTATTGAAATAGAATGCTATGATATCGAATAAACGTTTCTCTTACATGCTTGTATTGTTTTGTTAGTCTTTGATTATTGATCACAATCCTAGATTAAATTTGTTAATTCTGTAATACCCGCCCCGTTAGGGACCCGTTGACTGACCTTAGACACATGTTAGACCCTTGAAACCTTTCACACAAGCAACCTTGCGTTATAGTAGCCTTTGAGATGAGGGAACTCGATCTACCGTAGACTACTCGATCGAGTTGTCTAGTAACTCGATCGAGTAGAGGCCACTCGATCAAGTAAGTCCCATACTCGATCGAGTACGACGAGTTCAGCGTAAGTATATAAGTCGTGAGTCGTAAACCCAAATCAGCTTCTCTTCTTTTTCTTCCTAAAACTAATCAACGATATACCTTCTCCCTCACCAACTTTCAACCTTTTGAGACCCTCTACACTTTGAGACACCATGGGGATAGAGACTTGAGTCGAGTAGCAGTCTTATCGCCAGAATGTCGAGCATAGGTACGTCATCATCATCATCATCATACTTAGGTTCTTTGTGATTACGGTTGTTAGTAATAGGGTTTTCCCTACTGGTTGTGATAAGTGTTGATGGAGGTTCTCTTGTCGTCATATAGATGTATGCGATGTGGCTGCTAATTGCTAAAGGTAGGTTTTCCTACTCAGTACTGTTGATTGGTTGTATGTGTGATGTGTAGCATCGTTGATTGTGTGATAGTATCATTGTGTTTGTATGCGGGGTGCGTCCCTGGCTGAGTGGAGTCATCATCGGGAATGGTTTCACGCCCTTGATTCGCCCCTTGTGGTTCCCGTCATAAGGGGATGTGAATATTAATGGACATGGGTTATTCACTCTATGGTTTTGAGCGGGGATTAGGTGGTAAGGTTTCAGTCCCCACTGGCGGTGTGGAATATCTGATTCGATGGATATTCTGGCAGAACTTTACCTTCGGTTTAGTCAGGTGATTGATTGATTATTGGAGTTGGAGATCGTTGCGTACCTTGTGATGTACGTTGTTCTTTAGTTACTGAACTTGTGTGGTTTGTTTGTCTTTCCTTTTTGTTATGCGTCTGCCGTGATCGATTATGGTGAGTAGTCAGTCTTAGCAGGTAATGATATGTGGAGCTTATCTGGGTGCGGTGGAGGGACGATTCTCCCATTGAGTCTTGGCATGGAGTAGTCTCACCATAGTTGATAGTTGTTTGTGTTGGAGTGAGTGTCCTCCACAATAGCGCGTTTACTTAATAAATCTCATTAAAGGAATATAAACGGGATATTTATTATAAATACACGTCAGCTGTTCAACATATATCGGTAACGGTTGGCTAACTAGAGTTTGACGTTACTGTTGTATGACGGCGGTGTTCAGCTGATCCCTTTCGGTCACACCTATAAAATGAAGCCTCAATGGAAAAACTAATATTTTGTATTTGATACAAATAAATTAGTCCTTTATATGAATTGACTAAAATAGTTAGTCGTGTGTGTAACACCCCGATTTATAAAGGAGCCTCTAGCAAGACATTCCCTAATAAACCGGACTGTTACCATCTCGGTTTCCCGAGGTAGTGAATAACAAATTAAACTGCAAGGCAAATTACATAATTTCTTTAACTTAACTTTTTTACAAAACCTCATTTACATCAAATTACAAAGAACTAACATAAATAAAAGTGAAAGTCTTCTAAATGATGATCTAGCTACTAGGTCTTCTGATCCAGTGTCTCACGCCCATCAAGCTCCCATCCTATCTCATAAACCTGTCAAGTCCGCTCGCCAATATTTGGGTCATCACGGTGTTCACGAATACACGGTGGTCAACCACGAGGTTGAGTAGGGAATACAATGAAACAACAAAATATGATATGCATGCTCCTCCGTCACCTCCACCTCCATCTCAACTCATATCTCATAACCCGTACAACCCAGCCCATACCGATCCCCTGTAGACTATATATCGACCGTAGCCGATCCGCCATTTCCTTGTTGAGGACACCAGGGCAAGTCTGCAGAACCCGCCCGGGCCTTATCACAACATCATCATCACCACACCACGTCACCACAACATCCTCCATCTCCAATGCATATGAATGCTCAATAAATTAATGCAACACAATATGTATATCATTGAACTGGTAAATCATAGAATCATGCCGGTTACCGAATGTTGTGATAATATACTCAATACGATCAATTCAGTCAAGCACATTCCAGGATATGAATCATAACATGAATCAACAACCACGAATCACGTCAACGTTCACAGTTTGGTCATATGAAACACAAACAAGTCAACACAATTCAACAACAACGATAATAAGTCAAGTGTATTTCCCTACCTTTTCGCAATCCAAGCACACAAGCAATCAATTATGATCCTTCACATATCCATCACCTACATAACATAATTATGTATAATTACCACCTACTCAATCAAATAATCATGCACATAACCTAGACTCATCATAACTTAATAGGAATATCAACTTAAAGAACAAACACGATATTTCCTGATTTTCCAGCACATGACAGACTCGGAATAAAATACATAACTAATTCCAGAAAAATCAAATTGATACAAGGCCAATTGGATTGGAACTCCATGAGTCTTAGCTACAAATTATATCTAACGTGTTTTTCTTAAATTCCAAACTTATCAAGATTTTTCAGACTGATTTCCAAAAACTGACAGAAACCATCGCATAAAAAGTATTGATTCATAAAACGAGTTTAAAACATTATTTTGCTGTAATTCCAAATCCTATTATCATCTAGACTATACAAATATGATGTATGAAGAAGCCTCATAACTGAATCGACATAAAAATTAGGGTTTCAAATCATTTTCCACAACCAAATCAGATTCGCGGACTTTTCAGCGACATGTTCATAAATAAATCACCTAGGACAAACCATAAAGAATTTGACTACGAGATTTTATATGCATAAACTAGACATCAAATAAACAGGACTCTCTTTTCAAACTTTTTGAAGACGAACATTTTAAAACAGTATAAACAATGGAATGAAATCGACTTACAAACAGGGAAATCGAATTAGGTTGGAATCGATGAGAAATCTTCAATCAAATGAAAGGCTCGACAATTCTTCTTCCTCTCCCTTTCTCTAGGTTTAGAAATGGTTTTATGAATGATAAAATGAAAAGAGGGGAGAGGGAGAGCGGCTCTTAGATTAGGTTTAGGGTAAATGGTGGTTACATGTTCCGGGTAGGGCAAATGGGTTAAACGGGTATGGTCATTGGGTAAATGTAGATGGGTAATTCTTGACCCAAAAGACAAAATGTGATGTAGCCCGACTCAACATATACGATATAAACCCGACTTAATAACATTCACGATATTACGATGCAACCAATATAAAATGTATAATACTAATATATAATAATATCCGTTTAATCGATTATATAAAATACGGGGTATTACAGTGTGAGTTTATTATTTGATATTGAGTTTGGAACTCAAGCTCACTACTTCAAATGAGCACTTGGGTCACGGCTAAATTCCTGGCGCAAGTGTTACATTTCCGTGGCTAAATCATTTTGCCACGGGAATACCTTCCGTGGTGCAAGTCCCCGTGGCAAAGAGATATCCACGGGAAAAACAATAACGTGGCTATTATTGAATTTTTGGCCACAGATTGTCTCGTAGCTAATAACCCATGTGGCCAAAAAAAAAAAAAAAAAAATTCCCATGGCTAACAATATATATGGAAATTAAATATAGTAAATAAAACGTAAAATAATTTTTATTTTTCACAATGGATATTTTATCATATATGGAACCCTGACAATCTAGGTACTTGTTTCACTAGTTAACTCGATTCATTTGAACGTTATTTGGTTTAACTAGTCATCATTCGTGCTCATCGAAGATACTTACCAGGAAGTCACCCATCCCAATACTACTCTCACCTGAGCACGCTTAACTGTAGAGTTCTTTTGATGTGCTACCGAAATTGAATGTTGACTTTGTTGATATAATTAGCACTTTGAATCCTTTTAAATTTATTTTTTTTCTTTCAAATCTTACCTTTAATACTATTTAATTACAAAAATGTTACATGATTTACAAATTTTTGCGGGAAAAATATTATTTTGGCAAAAAATAAAATCAAATTTTCGATGTTAACCTCCCAAGTTCCAACTAATGATTTTGACGTCATTTTTTTGCTGAAGTAAGCAAAACCATTTTCTCTAAAAAGTAAACTTAATCGTGTTTTCCAAAAAAATTTTATTTCTTTACTTTATCCACATTCTTATTTTCATTTCTCTTGTACTCATTTTTTCGTATATTTTTCTACGCAAATTCTATTGTATGACCATCGTACCTGTGATATGAAAAATGTGACTATTTTTTGGTAAAATAATAACCGCCTTTTATAACTAAAAGTCTTTTTTTTTTCCTCAAAGTGGTCATTATTAACAAAAAAGTAGTCACTTCTTTACCCAAAAAACACAAAAAAGACTGTCGTACAAAATAATCGCTTATTTCCTAAACTGTTTTCTCTTTGCTAGGATTTATCGTTTCTTTTCTCAAAATTTTCACATTATTTGCACATGTAACTTTAAATTTTTCACATGCGCTCATTTTCATAATTTTTTTTCCATATTTAATTTTTATATTGATAATTTTTCCAATATGTTTTTTCTTAATTGATTTGTGGGAGATCATTTTTTTTGTACTTTCATTTCTTACCGCACTTATTATTTAATCAATTTTGTAATCTAAGTGTCGTTTCTTTTCCACTCCTAAATTTTTTTCCCAATTTTTTTCTCAGCAAGTTAAATTTTAAGGAATTTTTCCATGGTACCCTCGAATTTTGACAGATTACACATGGTACCTCAAATTTTAAGTTTTTACATATGATGGTATCCATGTGTTCACATTTTTCAGTCCCAGAATACCCTTTGGCAAACTTTCGTCATAACGTTTACTCATATACCTTGTGACGTCTTTTTTGTTATTTAAGACACTAACAATTATTCATCAAATACCTAAATCCTTTTTTTGTCATATAAACTAATATTTAGTACCAAAATAATAAAACAATAACAACTTAACAAACTCAATCACTCATCTAATTACTTATAGGAGTAACGACGTTATGACGGAATTTTGCGAAAGGGTATTTTGGGAATGAAAAAGGTAAACACAAGGGCACCATGTGTAGAAACTTAAAATAATGGGTACCATGTGTAATCTGGAAAAGTTCGACGGTACCATGGGAAATTTCCGTAAATTTTATAGCAAATTCGATTTTTTCAATAAATATCCTACACATAATGTTGTAAATCAAATTTTGAATGGAACAATTTAACAGTATGTTAACTGGAAATTGTCCATGGTACTCCTTGATTTTGTCAAATTTCCCATGGTACCTTTATTTTTAAGAATCTGTCTATGGTATCCTTGAGGTTCCATTTTTGTGACATGGTACCCCCTAATATAATAGTCGTTAAATGACGGTTAACTTTTGATGATGTGGTGACGGATAAGGTATATCGTCGATTATTTGCCACGGGTGTAGCCTAATTCGTAGCGGAAATGACTTTTTGCCACATGAAAAATTATCCCTGTGGCATAATTTTTTTTCCAAAATATTGAATAAGTTTGTCCCGTGGCTAAGCAAAATTTAGCCACGAATTATAAATTCCCATGGCATAATTCGTGGCGCAAGTGGCAAATTGTTGTAGTGAAGTCAATTCAGTTTATTATTCAATTATATGATATTTGATTATTAAATTTTGTATCTTATGTTAATGTAATTAAATAAGATTTAAATTAGTAATTAAAAGTTAATTAACTAAATTAGTTGAGGTTTTGTATATATTTTGAGGTAGAAGTAATTAGTTTATTATATTTACAAGGAGTTGTAAATTAAACTAATTGGGCATTATGAGACCCATTATATATTGATATAATGGTAAAATATGACTTAAAAGTTAAGTGTATATTATATTATTATTTGTATTATTTAATTATTAAATAATTAAAATAATAATTAATTATATAAGATAATTAATCATATGACTTACAAGCATTTGTGGGACAAATGCCTAAAGTCAAAATAAGACCCAAATGGTCTAGGGTGGACCGATTTTGTAGGTCATTTAGGACACTTGTCCTTAATTACCTATAATGTCCATATAACACATGATGTTATCTAATTCTAGACACCACCTCTTACAAATACACTACAACAAGTCTTTTAGTGGGCATGTGAGAATAAAAAGACCAAAAATCACTCCATTTTAGTGAGTGTAGGACGATTTAGAGAGATAGGAAGAACAAAATGTTGTTCTATTTTTCCTCTATAAAACTTACATGCAAAATCTCAAAAAAAAAAAAAAAATCTCTCACAAAAATATTATACAATATATATTACTAGAGTAGTAATAATGTTTGTAGTATACACATATAATTTAAAGGTAATTTCTATATATTATCTGGTTAATAATTGTAGGAATTTTGGGGTAATATTTTTGGTGCCACCAAGAGGAGGAGTCCTACTTTGGGTTCTAAGTTGTTGGAGGACAACCTCATGCATGAAGCTTGGGATATGAAGAGTTGGTGTAGATGAAGATGATCATGCCATGGCAGATGAAGAATATGTTGTATTCTCATCTTTTAAGCTTTTATTTATTTTTCTTTGCATGGATGTAACAAGGTCACTTGAGACACAAAGTTAATATAATTTTTTGTCACTAATTAGAGGAGTCTAATTAGGGGTCTAGGTCTTTCAAATGGTATCATAGCTCAGTTTTGCATGCATGTAAATTTTTAGCATAAAACCAAGTTATGAGATAATTTGGTAATATCAAACTTTTATGGCAAACTTTTATATGCACGAAAATTTTCACTTGCATGTTATTTCCAGCCATTAAAATTTAATTGCTAATTTTTATCTTTTTTTTTACTAATACCCGAGTCAAAATGCTCAATTTTGGTTAAAAGTTAACTAAAATTAATTGCATGTTATTTCCAGCCATTAAAATTTTATGTAGTCAGACATGCATATTTTATTTTGTGCAAGTAAAATTTCGGAATTAATTAGTCAATTTTGCATGTTTATTAATTTTTATATAAAAAAAAATCGATATAAAGTGATAATTTTTGTGAAAAATTATAAAAAATAATTTTCAGGGGCTAAGAAAATTATATGGAACATGCATATTTTACTTGGTAAAAGTGAAATTAAAAAAATAATTTGATTAATTGTGAGCGTTTATTGTTTTTATGAGGTAAAAACCGATAAACCGAGATTTGTTTTCTCGAAAATTATTTGTTCGAAGTTTTTGGTATTTTTTATACCATTTTAGGTTCCAGAATATGTTCCAAAATAATAAAATTTTCATTTTGAATTCTTCATAATTGTTATGACTAATTTGGAATTAGATCGTAAACGTGTTGAAAAAAGACAAATAAATTATGTATTTCATACAAAATATTTTTTTTTGGGCATTAATTTTTGTATTTTTGAGTTTATGGAAATGTTATAGAATATACAAATTTTTATTTTCAAATTTTTCATATGATTTTAATTTATTTGGTTTTATTTCGTAATTGTTATGATAAAACCGTTTTAATTAGCAATTAAAACAATATTAAGCTAATCCATTATCAATAAATTAGTAGAGACTAATTTTGAGTTCTAAATATATTTATAGGGTTATCTTAACCTTAAATATGATTTAAGTATTAAGTATTGATTTTTAATAGTTAAAAATCGCTTAATTCCATTAAAACCGAGCTAATATCAAATGATTGTTTTTAGGGTGATTTGTCATAATTTTTATTGTTTTTATATTTAGATAATTGTTATATTTATTTTATGAATTTGATTAATTTATTATTCATATAATTTGTACCTAGTATGGCCAAGTTAGTTATAATAGGTATTACCCGTAATGTAAGGGAATACCGGTTGGTTTGTGAATTAAATGCAATCTCGTATCGTCCGTCTGTAATATTTAATAGTTTTTTTATTTCCATTAATCTACAATAGGAAATGTTATGTAATTCATTTGTTTTAATAATTATTTTGTAATTACGACGGACTATAAGACGATACCTTTCGGAAATGAGATCCGATAAATATCCGTGTTTCCAAAAGATGGTGGTAAAGGAGTTGATTTCCGAATATGTAATAGACTAGTTAAAGTTGATAGTTTTAGGTGGCTATACTAGGAATTCATTTTTTTACATGCCTTAATTTTTCCTTTGTTTTCATGCCAAATCACCGCTACATGCATTTTATTTATGCGCTTTAAATTATTATTTTGCTATTGTCAATTTACGGTTATCTACAATTCGTCGACTTAGTTCACTTAAAGGTGATAGATGATAAATTGAAAAGATCTCTCACATTTTAAAATTAAGATTAGCCTTACCAATTTGTAGGACCTATGAATCCCTTCTTCATTAGGGGCGGGCACGGGTCACTGGGGCTTTCCGTTTTATGTCGGGTAAGTAGGGTAATACTCCCTCTATTTTTCTATATATGACTTTCTCACATTTCGAGACACACACTTCTCTCTTTAATATCTCTCAAATTATATATTATAATATAGTGATATGTATACTCATATAAAAGAATTTTTCATAAGGAATTTAATGGTATAATTTTTATAATTTTTTACCAAATATATTTTTATAAATATTAAAGTCAAAGGCTCGCCTCGAAAAAGCAAAACGTCATATATTAAAAAATGGAGGGAGTAAATGTTATTAATCGCAAATTTTGGTTGGACTCAACGGAACATATATGGGATGAATCGGGTTACCGTGCCCATATTTGGTTCCGGGGCTATGAGACGGGTTTATTTGAAATCCGTCGACCGAGAGTTCTAGGTGTAGAATCAGTCAAATAGTTGACTCACTGAATTTATTTAGATCTCGTATGTCTGGCGTCACTGGGACGAGGTGTTATAACCGTCCTGTTAGGGACCCGTTGACTGGCCTTAGACATATGTCTAGACCTCTGGTAGCCTTAATAGTTCGATCTTGCGTCATAGTAACCTTTGGGATTAGGAGGCTCAATCAAGCGTAGGCTAGTCGATCGAGTAGCTATGTGACTCGATCGAGTAAGTCCCATACTCGATCGAGTAAGTGGAGGTCAGCGGTAAAATATATATCGTGAAGTCGTGAAATCAAAATCAGTTTCATTTCGTTTCCCCTATACCTAATAGTAGATACATCTCTCTCTTTCACCAATCTTCATCCTTTGGAGCCCTTTGTGAGTTGAGACATCATTGAGATGGGAAGCATGAGTCGTGACAGGCTAATCGTATACCTACCAAAAATAACCAACTAGTCTCTGACTAATATAGCTAGGGAAGTTGGGATCGTATCCACAGGGAGGCAAGATATCTGCTAAATGTCCGTCTATTAGGTCACAAGTGGAGGTTTTGATTTTTGTTTTCTAAACTAATAAAGGATTAAGGGGAAGAGAAATTAAACGAGAGTAATAAAGGTGAGAAAATGTAAATAAGATGATCAAACAAGAGAAAGCATGCCAGGATTTCGCTTCACCATGGTAGTCTATCGACTCAGCTGCAAATAGCCTAGACAATCTACTGTGAGAAGGATACAGGAAAGGTCCTTCCGGTCCACTTTCTATCCTAGAATTCCACTAATTTAACTTCCGTCCTCATTAAGGTAGTCTACTGTTCATAGCAGGTCTATTTAATCCAATCTTCCGATCCAGGAGTAAAATTAACCAGATTAAAGGTAACTTAGAAGCGTGTACTCAACTAAGTTGATATTACAGTTAAATTGCTATGGGACAGATTCTCACAAATAAATCGTCTAGTCTATTCGCTACATCGTCACAATCCTACCATGGATTCCCTAATCCCGACATTAAAGGGATTAGCTACTCATACTACTAATGGTGTCAACAATAATAATATAAAGCATACTAATTGAAGGCATGATGAAATAATGATAATTAAACATAAACTGTATTAGGGCAGAAATAATTAAGAGATAAACAAGATTTAAAGTAAAGAACAATAAGATCAATATTAATAAGGAGAGAATGATTACAATCTCAAGCAATCCGGCGTAAAGATCAATCCAATATCCAAGCAAGAGATTAAAGGGAGAGTTTAACAGTGAAGAGTATGAAAGAGAGTTTCGAGTGTTTTAGAGATGAAAAAGCATACTAATGACCTAATTAACGAATGCTTAAATAGGAAAATTAAAGGGTTTAACGAAATAATACAACACGGGTCACTTAAGCCCGCCTAAGACTAAAACCTCTCGATCGAGTAGATTCAAACCACTCGATCGAGGTCTTCTCCAGCTTTTCCTCTCGATCGAGCAAATGAAACTCTCGATCGAGGACTTCCAGTAATCAGCATTTCGATCGAGTAAACAAAAGTACTCGATCGACCTCTCGTGTCCTCTAAACCACTCGATCGAACACTGGTACCCTTCGATCGAGTGCTTTTCTTCGAAGACAGCTTCTAACTCGTCTTTGACCGCTTCCTTGACCATCCTTCACGCACTCCAAGGTATGTCACTTGCTCTAACATCTCCGTCTCCTCACTATGCATGCTAAATAGGACAAATAGAGTACGGTTTCACCACTTTCAGGTTCATTCCTGCAAATCAGACAAAACAAACGAAAGTAGCCAATTCGGGGGATTTTGCAATACATAACAGTACATAAATGCATATAAATACGTGCAATATAAGACTAAAAATGCTATATAAAATGCACGTATCAAGTTGGGTAGTGGTTCACGAGGTGAACCCTCGGCTGAGTGGAGTCACTTGCAGGAGTGGCTTCACCCCCTTGATTTCCCCCTTGTGGAACCCGCCACAAGAGGGGATGTGCACATTAAGTAACATGGGTTTTCGCTCGGTACAGCTGAGCGGGGGTTAGGTGGGAATGGCTGCGGTCCCCCACTAGCGGTGTGGAATATCTGTTGCGACAAATATTCTGGGAGGACTTGATCTTCAGGTATTCAGAGGAGCGATGGATGATTGGAAGTAGTGTTGGGTTTGTGTATTCTGTATCTAGTGTCTTGTGTTGTTCTTGAATTACTAACCTTGTGTGGTGTAGTCTGTGTTTCTTCTTGTGTTGTGTCTGCCGTGATCCATTATGGTGAGCAGTCCATCTTAGAAGGTCTTGATATGCGGAGGTTAGCTGGGTGCTTTGGAGGGACGAGTCTATCACAAGTCATGGCATGGATAGTATCACGTAGTTGATAGTTTGTCATGAGTCATACCTTTATTTATTGAGATAACTTGTAATAACTTAATTGTTCTTTTATTGACGTTTGGTATTTACTATTCCTCGGGCAACTGAGATGGTAACGTTCTTATCTGCTTGGAAAGGTCTTGTTCAGGCTCCTTGGTAGATGTGGGTTACAAAGTGGTATCATGGAGACGATTTTGGAACCTGTAACCAATGAACCTAATGAACGTAGCGAGTCTAATAAAATGAACCTGGTGTATGTGTATTGGGAGCCCTAACAATTGCTTGGTTTTGGGTAGGAAGGCGCTCTCATTCCATAATCCTGGCCCCAATATGCTTAAGCCAACCACTCCGAATGGGAAATTGAGTCAGGAATTGTGTGTGTGTAGTATACGAAGTGGATATCGGAATATGTGAGTATTATATGATGCCTTGTGTGTGTGTGCAAGTGGTAGAGTAGGAGTGTGTAATTGTTTGTATAGTTGAGTATGTGTGTATCTATGTCGAGGAATGGCAGGGGGTCTGTGGAAAACCTACATGGGAATATATGATGATGTGAAAGTTGGTAATGAGTTACAAGATACTATATGTGTTTCAGATAATATAAATTTTTTATATAGTGTGGTGGAATTTAACAGGTGAATGATGTAGTATATCGTTGTGAATATGCGTAAAAATGTGAATTATAACATATGATCGCCGGGTTGATTGTGATATGTCAAGTAATAGAGCTGACGCATGAGTAGGTGGTAGTTGATCTACATATTGCAATGTTTAATAAAATCGACTGCGCATGTTGTATGGTAGAATTTGATGTGCATAAGTATAAGTAGAGTAATGTTGTTTTAAATAGATATGTGAGTTAAAGTGTGTCATGGTTGGATTGAATCTTGTGTTGATTGGAACTTAGTAGAATAAGAGTAATAGTTTTTGAATGCGGTAATCGTGCTGTATGCAATGTTAATTGATAGTAATCGTATGGAAATAATCAGTGACGAGTTCTAAGTATACCTTAGACTCCGAACGAGTTATTGTTTTGCAGGAACGATTAATCAAATTTGTAATCTTTTGTCGCTTGTTTTAATCTTACTCGACCGAGTACAAGTGCCTACGCGATCGAGTAGGCCTTACCCGATCTAGTAGTTGGGTCACTTGATCGAATTCGTTGGAAAACAGAATCGTTGTTTATTCTGCCCAGCGGAAACTCGATCGAGTAACCCTAACTCGATCGAGTAGAGGCTAATCGATCGAGTACCCAAGTTACTCGATCGAGTAAGTATGCTACAGTACACGGGATGTATCGGGACTTATATCCTCTTTTCCTTCATTCTTTTATCATTCTCTATTTTTCAAAAACCCTAATAATCCTATTAAACTTCTTTCTCTAAAAATTTTTGGGGTAATTTGTGATTGATTTCATCTTGAATACTCCTAGTTCTTTCACTCAAACTAATTGCAACTCATTTAAGGTAAAATTTCTATTCCTTTTCTTTGATTTTAATCAATTGGTAGTATGTGATAGTATTGGATTTTCTAAAATTTCGATTTATACCCAAAGTGTTTGTATTATAATTGTTGTATGTTGATAGAAATCACTTATCATTGTTGTTGATGTTAGTTCTCAAAATTTTTGGGTTAATTTGTGATTGATTTCATCTTGAATTCTTGTAGTTCTTTCACTTAAAACTTATTGCAACTCATTCAAGGTAAAATTTCTATTCCTTTTCTTTGATTTTAATCAATTGGTAGTATGTGGTAGTGTTGGATTTTCTTAAATTTCGATTTTTACCCAAAGTTTTTGTATTATAATTGTTGTATGATGATATAAATCACTTGGATCATTGTTGTTGATGTTAAAAATTGCAAAATCAAACCGATTTATGATTATATGTGGACCGAAATTTCTAAGGTTTGCTCTTAAAATTTGATTTTTTTTCCATCTTTTGCATATTTAAAGGTTGAAATAGAGTAAGGAATGTTATTAGTATCATGTTTAGTGCTTGATTTTGATTAATTTCATCCAAAATTTCGTCTTAATACCCCGTTTTAAAAAGTGCCCAAAACTGAAATTTTACCCCAATATTTGTGATAATAGTCTTTTTGTGAAGTTTATTTTGAGGGATTAATATCCAAATACTTCTACCAATTGTGAAAACTTGATGTTTGAAGATTTGAAACCGTCTTTTTACGAAATTATAAGGGTAAAGGGAAGTGGAAATTCTTGTTCTGTCTTAAAAGTTTTACTTCATTTGATACTTTTCTCCACATGAATCCTTTGGAATGTTCACTTTGTTTATGTAAAACCCAATGTGTGTGGCTAAAAACATGTTAAAATAGATGCCGAGAGCTTCAGCTTTAACCCGCCAGAACAAGAGGTCGGGAGCCGCTGAGCCTGAGGTAGGGGAGGGAAGTTAGGGGCCTACTGTTCCACCGGTCCTTGAAAACCCTAATGTGGTCTTTGCTGATTTTAAGCATAGGGATGCTTTTGTTGAGTTGATGAGTCGTCTTATGAGACCCCCTAGGTGCATCGACACGGGTATTTTGGTAGACCTAAAAATAGAGGTTGATGTCGAGAACATATTTGAGACTCTGGGTTTGGCGGGGTTATATCACCTAAGGAAACACTCTTATCATTTTCTAACCTTAGTGTTTATGAGTTCCTTCGCTTATGATGTGGCGGAGAAGACAACAGAGTTCCGTCTGAAGAACACCAGCTTTTACCTGACCATGGACCAGTTCCCTGATCACCTTAGGTTTTCACGACCTAAGAAGGGATATATTAGAGATCTCCCGACCGAGTGTGGTGCTAGCAGCTACATGCCTTGATTCACCGGTAGACTTGCTCATACTTTAAATAATATGTTAATTAATGATGTTCATCATGTTACTTTGAAGATCTTTCTCCGAGCCCTGACCTGTTTAGTCTATGATAGGAAGGATGTGAGTAAGCTCAACTCACATGAGGTTATGTGTGGACATAGCCACCTACGGGCCAAGCCAATCCGTGGACGCATAGCAGTCTTTTGAAAGCCACGCTCGGCGGCGTAAAAGTATGCTTTCGACCGGATCGTTTTAGATCGGTCGGTTTCGTCTCGGCAAGGGTCTTGAAACGATTAGAGATGTTCGTAGTCACCACCAAGCATTTGTGGGATGCTTGGAACCCGTTCGAATCCACTTTATACCTCGGTAAAAGGAAGCACAAAGCAGTGTTTGACATAGGTACTAAAGATAAGGAATCGTCCCTCTTTAGCATCCTATCTCTAGAATGACTCTCGTACGCCCTGGATAAGGCCATCCACTATCCAAAGTTTCTGAGTAAGAGGTGAAGGTATCCAAAGTTTCTGAGTAAGAGGTGAAGGTACGTATTGGGAAGCCCTTTAATCAGACACCCAATCCCGCCCACGGTAGCGACCTCTACTGATCGATCTTGGTTGGTTGAATGCAAAAGTTGATAAAACAGTTTAAATGCATGAATCCGCATCCAATAGTTTAAACCTAGCACGTGAGAGCTTTCTAAGTCGGTTGATTTAATCCAAGTATCAAGTATAAGATATCGAGTTGGATTATGGTTGATTTGCATGCAAGACGGAAATTAAACATCCATTTACCAAATTAGGTTTATGGTGCATAACGTGATCCATTTGTCTTAGTAAGACATTTTGCAAATATGATTTTTGAATGGGCAAATTAGTCATCTGATCCGTCCTATATCCGGGTTAGCCGGAGTCGGGATCATCCTAGACCAATGCTGGAAGGGGAACAGACCCTGCATCAGGCAGCCAGAAGAGGCGCGAGCCTATTGGAGATGCATGGGGGTCTCCCCTGGTTTGAAAATAGGAAAAGAAATGGTCTCTTTAGGCGCGGGTCAGTCAACGGTATATGATGTGTTCTGACCATTGAAAGACGTTTATAAAACGTGTTGAAAAATAGGTATTTGAACCCGTTTTGGTTTGGAAAAGCCGTTTAGGCCGCATTTGTGTTGATTTGAAGAACGAGACTTGAATAATCGTCATTGTTTTGACGGTATTCGATGTCGGGTTCGACTTTGCAAGCTTGACATGAATAGTTTTGAAAATGAATATGAACTAATTGTCTTAAGTTCATTTGAATATAATTAGTCGATACTCATCATCGTACTCGGGTTGAAATCCGACATGGTATGTAAAACCAAGGATGACTTTGTGTTGGTGACTAATACATTTATTTTGAAAATGTAAAGAAACGGTGAAAGGCTTTAAAATACCTTCCAAAATGTAAAGAAATAAAATAAAAGATTTTAAAATATCTTTTAAATGCGATTAACCAAATATTATCACCGAAACACGGATTAAACCATCATGGTATTAAAAACCAAAGGTGAGAAATGTTTTATGGTTAAAATTTGTGAAAAATGGTTTGAAAATACTTGAAATGGTAAAAACCGATTACAGATATGAAAATGAAAAAAAGAGGAAAAGAAGAGACCAAACACAGATTGGACTTAAGGCTGGGCAGGGTGCTTTAGGCGCGAGCCTATGTGCTACATAAGTAGCCTCTACCTCAACCAAAAAGTCCGGTTATGGCTCATTCTTCCCATGTTTTGGACCATGTTATGCATGATTTAGCATGTTATAGTCATGAAACAAGTAAAGACATGATAAAAAGAGGATTTTTACACCCTCATACTTACATGCTTGGCTTATGACGAGAAACCGACGTAAGTGTATCAACTCGTTTGGTCGGAAAAGACTCGGTTTAAAACCGTTTTAGTAAGTAAAAAGAGTGTTTTATTAAGTTTAGTGATGGTGTAGTGGTCGAGATGGTCGTGTAATACTCCGTATTTATATGTCTTGGGGTACTCTATCGAGTAGCCCTTACTCTGTCGAGTATGGGCTAGTTGCGAAGCAAAATAGTTTCTGACCTGTTGGGTACTCGATCGAGTAGCTGGGGTACTCGATCGAGTAGGGGGGTACTCGATCGAGTACCTTGGGTACTCGATCGAGTGTCCGGTTTTACGGGGGAGTTTTCTCGGGTTTTGTTATTTACGCGATTAAGGTATTTAAACATATTCGTCATTGTTTTAAATCACTTTTTACAAAACCTAAAACCTGTTTAAGAGAGAAAGCAACTAGTCTTCTTCCTAATCGCGTTCTTGACAATTCCCGGAGTTCAGACGGTCAGTTCGTATCGTAGTTCGTGTTGTTGGATTCCTTGCGTCGAGGGTAAGCTTTTAATATAGTTTTTATAATGTTTCGTTAAGGTTGGTGAAACCCTAATTTAGGAATTGGGGGTTTTAGTGTGTAGTTTGTGATGTGTAGTCTTTATGTGCTGTATGATAGGAGGAGAATTCGTAGAGGAGCCGTTTTGATACAGCTGTAGATACCGTCTGCGTGTTGTGCTTTCCAGGTAGGATTTCCTACTCAGTATTAGTCCCATAATGGGATATTGGTGATGTGTTGTAGTTAGTTGTTTGATATGATGATTGTATTGTGTTTGTGGTTGTGATTCTTTGTTGACGGTTCTCGAGATGCGTTCTCGGTGAGTGGGGTCACTTGCGAGAGTGATCTCACGCCCTAGTTTCGCCCTTCGTGGAACCCGCCACGAAAGGGGATGTGCACATTAATGGGACGGGGTTATCGCTCGTATGATGAGCGGGGCTTAGGTGGGAACAGCTGCGGTCCCCCATCTGGCGTGGCGGGTCCAAAGTGGACGATCGGTGTTGAGATGATGGGAGTTGGTGGTGTGTGTGTGTGTGTGACGGTTCAAATTTGTCTGTTTGCCTTATTGTTGTTATCTATATTGATTGTGTGATTAGTACTGACCCGGTGTTGTTTTGTAAAACCTGCGGTGATCCATTCGGGGATGGTGAGCGAGATATTGAACAGTATATAGATGAGTACCGGGATATTTGGGATGGCCACGACATGACGATAGAGTCTTCATTTGTAGTTTTGCATTTATTTACATTTGATCGATAACGAGATAGTTTGGAATAATGTATCGTACTTTGGTTTGGTTTTGAGGATTGTATTTATTCATTAAACTATTTATAATAAATGTTGTTTCTGTTTTGTCTATTTGATTATCATACCTCGGGCGACAGAGATGGTGATGTCTTCATACCTGAGTGGTCCTGGTAAGGCACTTGGAGTATGGGGGTGTTACAAATGGTATCAGAGCGACGATCCTGAAACCTGTAACCAATGAACTTAATGAACATAGGGAGTCAATTAAAATGAACCCGGGGTAAAAGTTGTAGGAGCTAGTGCAAAGGCTTGGGAGACGTCCTAAAGTCGCGGGGGTCGCCCTACAACTTTGAACCGGTCACATGGGGAAAGTGTTTGTCGAGTCATCGTGTGTTTGATTAACTTGTGCAACGAAGTGATGAAGTGTGTTGATTGTTTGGTGTTGAAATAGGAAGTTGAGAATGTGAAAGAAAAGTAATATATGTGTGGACTTGATGTTGGAATAACATGTTGGATGTTTACAATGTGGCTTTAATAGCATGATGAATTGATCTTGTTGATAGTAGAATAGATGCGTAGCATATTTATTATGATATCATGTGATTTTATAAAGTTAGCATGTTAGCATATGACGTAATATGCGGGTAGCTTTTACGTATTAGTGTTACTCGATCGAGGGGGTGACTCGATCGGGTGGGTTTTAGCGATTTTGAGTCGAATCGCGTTTTGGGGCACTCGATCGAGTAACTAGGGGTACTCGATCGAGTAGGTGGTCACTCGATCGAGTAGCCTAGATACTCGATCGAGTGGGTTAGAGATCAGAAGGTCTGTTTGGTTCTGGAGTTTGGGTACTCGATCGAGTACATGGGGGCACTCGATCGAGTAGCCCGTTACTCGATCGAGTGGGTTTGGATACTCGATCGAGTAGGTTCATGCAGCGTGTTTTCGTGTTTTCAAGTTTAGTACGTATGTTCATATCTACCCTTTCTTATATATGTATAGTTTCAAGATGCCGCCAAAGAGAAATGCTTTGTACGCGAGAGCAGAGCTTATGACCACGGATGACATCGTTAAGATGTTAGAGCACCAGGATGCTCTTACCGAGACCCTAAAGAAAGTGAATGAGGACAAGAATAAGGATAAGGAGAAGGAGGTTGACCATGCTAAAGTCAGCCTCTATATTGCGAGGTTTAACCCGAAGGAGTACAAGGGAGTTGAGGAGCCTAACCTTCTTGATAGTTGGTTGAGGGAGATGGAGAACATACTAGATTTAGTTCTTTGTCACGATGAGATGAGAGTGGATCAGGCTGCATTCTATCCGAGGGAGGCGGTGGCAAGTGGTGGGATTCGGTGAAAGTGAGTGCCAAGGAGATATATACCAACCAAGGGTTACCTGCTATACCTTGGGAGGAGTTTCGTAGGGTCAGTAAGGAAGGAGTTCGTACGAGAACATGTGAGGAGTAAGTTGAGAGAGGAGTTCGACAAGTTTAAGATGACTCGCCGAGATGTCTGTGGCGAGTACTACAGGCGGTTCAATGAGAAATCTAGATATCGAGGATATGGGTTTGAGTGAGGAGAATCGGCTTTGAGGTTTGAGAGAGGACTAACCACGAAAATTATGGATAAGTTACCAGTGGGAGTCCTTGCGATGTAAAGGAAGCGTATGAGAGGGTGGGAGAGCCGAGAGACTAGTGGAGATGGCTCGGGAGAGGTCGGGTGGAGAGAAGAGGAAGTCGGAGAGCGAGGGTGGTGGCCAATCTAATTTCAAGAAAGGCAACCACAATCAATCTAAGGGATTTTCTTCGGGTCCGGGTTTAGTCTTTGGAACTTCCTTTGGGCGTGGCCGTGGGAGTGTGAGCAAAAGTTGGGGAGTGACCTGCTTTGGTTGTGGTGGCGTAGGCCACAAGAGACATGAGTGCACGAGTGCACCGGGATCTGTTCGAGAGACGCACGGGGCTTTGCGAGCAATGCACGGACCGGTGGATCATGGCCAAACCGGGAGGTCGAGCTACCAGAGTGGAGGCAACCGCAACGGCGGTAATTCTTATCGAGGACACCGATGAACAACAACAACAACAATCAAGGGTCGGGTGCTAAGCCGACCGCATCACCAAGATCTTGTCCGGGGAGGTGGGCGAAGACCGATGGCAAGTTGTTCATGATGGACAAGAAGACAGCTGAGGAAGATGCGCACGTTATCACCGGTACATTCCTTGTTAATGGTATTCCTACGTTTGTTTTGTTTGATTCGGGGGCTTCTCAGTCGTTTGTGTCTTCGAGTCATGTAAAACAGTTGGGTTTGAGAGTATATGAGTCTGTTAGGGAGCAAGTTTTCATACCTTCGGGTGAGTCTGTATCGTGTGGGAGGTTGTTTAGAGATGTATCTTTGATAGTTGGGCAAGTCGATTTCCCGGTAGACTTGCTAGAGTTTCCTTTTAATGGTTTTGAGATGATAGTTGGGATGGATTGGTTAGGAAAGTATAAGGCTAAGATAGACTGTCATCAAAAGAAAGTGTCCTTAAGGGGTCCTAAGGGTGTTAGTGTGTCTTATCGTGGGTTTCTAGTCAAACCCAAAGTTAAGTTAATTGCAGCTGTTACTTTGAAGTCGTATCTGAGGAAGGGATGTCCTTTGATCCTGTGCCATGTGAGAGATGACCGGATAGAAAGTCCAGCAGTTGATGAGATACCAGTGGTGGGAGAGTTTGCAGATGTTTTCCCGGAGGAGATTCCGGGGTTGCCACCGAAGAGGGAGATAGATTTCACCGTTGAGTTGAAGCCAGGGACGGGGCCAATCTCTAAGGCACCGTACCGTATGGGTCCTAAGGAGATGGAGGAGCTTAGGAAGCAGTTGGATGATTTGATAGAGAAGGGATACATTAGACCAAGTGTATCGCCTTGGGGAGCACCAGTTCTTTTCGTGAAGAAGAAAGATGGGAGCTTGAGGCTGTGCATAGATTACCGGGAGCTGAACCGTGTGACGATAAAGAACAAGTATCCTTTGCCAAGGATAGATGACCTGTTTGATCAGTTGAGCGGTGCAACAGTCTTTTCTAAGATTGATTTGAGGTCGGGGTACCATCAGGTGAAGATTAGAGACGTGGACATACCGAAGACAGCTTTCACGTCAAGGTATGGCCATTATGAGTATGTAGTGATGCCATTTGGGTTGTCTAATGCGCCGGCAGTGTTTATGGATTTGATGAATAGGATCTTCAGGCAGTTCTTGGACCAGTTTGTGGTGGTGTTTATCGATGATATCTTGGTCTACTCTAAGACTAAGGAGGAGCATGAGGAGCATCTGAGGATCGTGTTGCAGACTTTAAGAGATCATGAGTTGTATGCTAAGCTGTCCAAGTGTGAGTTCTGGTTAGAGAAAGTTGCTTTTCTAGGGCATGTAATCTCTAAAGATGGGGTAGTGTGGATCCGCGAAGATTGAGGCGATGTGACAAAGTGGGAAGCACCAAAGAATGTGGTGAGGTTAGGAGTTTCTTGGGTTTAGCTGGATACTACAGACGGTTCGTGAAAGATTTCTCTAAGATAGCTAGACCGATGTGCGGCGATGAGGAAAGAGAACAGTTTCGTTGGGATGAGAGTTGTGAGACGGCGTTCCAAACCTTAAAGGAGCGTTTGACCACGCTCTGTCTTAGCATTACTGAAGGAGCGGGAATTTCGAGGTTTATACGGATGCTTGAAGAATGGGTTGGGATGTGTGTTGATGCGAGAATGGTAAAGTGATTGCCTATGCTTCTAGGCGAGTTGAAGCCTTATGAGGAGAACTACCCTACTCATGATCCGGAGTTGGGTCTTTGTGGTGTTTGCTCTCAAGATTTGGAGACATTACCTTTATGGAGCAATCTTTAAGGTATTTTCGGATCACAAGAGTCTCAAGTACATCTTCACGCAGAAGGAGTTGAACATGAGACAGAGGAGGTGGATGGAGTTGATTGGTGATTACGACATGGAAATCATCTACCATGAAGGGAAGGCCAATGTTGTTGCTGATGCTTTGAGTAGAAAGAGTGTACATTCCTTGTGTACAGCTCTATCTTTGATGAGGCTGAGGGATGAGGTAGCGAGTTTTGGGATTCATATGATGCAGAAAGAAGATGCTATGGGTGATATGACAGTACATATGGAGTTTTATGATGACATTCGGGATAAAGCGAGGCTTTGGATCCTAAGATAGTGGAGTGGAGAGTCAGGGTAGAGAAAGGGACGGTGTCCCGGTTTTCCATTCATACGAGATGGTAGTCCGAGGTTTGATGGTAGGTGGTGTGTTCCGAATGATGAGGAGTTGAAAAAGACAATCATGATGAGCGCATTGCACACCATATTCAGTTCATCCAGGTGGAGACAAGCTTTACAAAGATTTGAAGAAAACGTTTTGGTGGCCTGGAATGAAGAAAGAGACAGTGAGTTTGTGTCCGTTGTTTGACATGCCGAGAGAGTTAAAGGGGAACAGAGAAGACCACAAGGTAAGATTCAGTCTTTGGAGGTGCCCGAGTGGAAGTGGGAATCCATTTCCATGGATTTCATTGTGGGTTTGCCAAGAGTCGCAAGGTAACAACATGATTTGGGTGATAGTGGATCGTCGACCAAGTCATCTCACTTTGTTCCAATGAAAGATACATGGACTAAGGCACAATTGGCTATGGCCTATCGAAAGAACGTGCTTAAGTTACATGGAGTCCCTAAGGACATAGTGTCTGACAGAGATGCGAGGTTTATATCGAGGTTTTGGAAGGAGTTGCAGGAATCGTTGGGGACAAATCTGAAGATGAGTACAGCTTTTCATCCTGCGACAGACGGACAGACCGAGAGAACAATCAAGACTCTTGAGGATATGTTGCGAGCTTGTGTGATGGATTTTGGTGGTAGCTGGGAGCAGAGGTTGGACTTAATAGAGTTTTCTTACAACAACAACTATCACACCAGTATAGGTATGGCACCGTTTGAGGCTTTGTATGGGAGGAGATGTAGGAGTCCAATCTGTTGGGACGATAGTGCCGAGGCAGTGGTTTTAGGACCAGAGATGGTGCATGAGATGGTGGAACAGATTAAGATGATCAGGGAACGGATGAGAGCAGCCCAGGATCGACAGAAGAGTTATGCAGATCTACATCGTCGGGACATAGAGTTTCAGGTTGGGGACAAGGTTCTTCTGAAAGTGTCTCCGATGCGTGGAGTTATGAGATTTGGGAAGAAAGGCAAGCTAAGTCAGAAGTTTATAGGGCCTTATGAGATCTTAGAGCGAGTTGGGGAAGTTGCTTATCGTTTGGCTTTACCAGCTGCGTTAGAGAGAGTGACTAATGTGTTTCATGTATCGCAGCTGCGGAAGTATGTGAGTGACCCGTCACATGTGTTGGAAGCAGAGAACTTAGAGCTTGATGAGTCTTTATCATACCTTGAGGTGCCTAAGCAGATCCTAGACCGAAAGGTTAGAAAGACTAGGAGTGGTGAGACAGTTTTGCTTAAGATCCTTTGGTCTAACCACGAGACTGAGGAAGCTACTTGGGAGGCAGAGGATATCATGAAAGAGCGTTACCCTTTCCTTTTTGATCAGGTATGTATGGTTACGGGGACGTAACCTTGTTTCTTTTAGGGGGGTAGGAGATGATCGCGAGAGTTTTTAAGAGCTTTACACCCCTTTTATATGTTGTGTCGGTATGTGTGTCGGGATGAGTTGGGGTAGTATCATGCTTTACGTTGTGTTTTGTTTGACCTTCGAGTCGGGAGGCTTATGGGAGTACCTTTGTTTAGTAGTGGTTTGAACTTCGGGGACGAAGTTCCTTTTAAGGAGGGAAGACTGTAATACTCCGTATTTATATGTCTTGGGGTACTCTATCGAGTAGCCCTTACTCTGTCGAGTATGGGCTAGTTGCGAAGCAAAATAGTTTCTGACCTGTTGGGTACTCGATCGAGTAGCTGGGGTACTCGATCGAGTAGGGGGGTACTCGATCGAGTACCTTGGGTACTCGATCGAGTGTCCGGTTTTACGGGGGAGTTTTCTCGGGTTTTGTTATTTACGCGATTAAGGTATTTAAACATATTCGTCATTGTTTTAAATCACTTTTTACAAAACCTAAAACCTGTTTAAGAGAGAAAGCAACTAGTCTTCTTCCTAATCGCGTTCTTGACAATTCCCGGAGTTCAGACGGTCAGTTCGTATCGTAGTTCGTGTTGTTAGATTCCTTGCGTCGAGGGTAAGCTTTTAATATAGTTTTTATAATGTTTCGTTAAGGTTGGTGAAACCCTAATTTAGGAATTGGGGGTTTTAGTGTGTAGTTTGTGATGTGTAGTCTTTATGTGCTGTATGATAGGAGGAGAATTCGTAGAGGAGCCGTTTTGATACATTTGTAGATACCGTCTGCGTGTTGTGCTTTCCGGTAGGATTTCTACTCGTATTAGTCCCATAATGGAATATTGGTGATGTGTTGTAGTTAGTTGTTTGATATAATGATTGTATTGTGTTTGTGGTTGTGATTGCTGTTGACGGTTCTCGAGATGCGTTCTCGGCTGAGTGGGGTCACTTGCAGGAGTGATCTCACGCCCTAGTTTCGCCCTTCGTGGAACCCGCCACGAAAGGGGATGTGCACATTAATGGGACAGGGTTATCGCTCGTATGATGAGCGGGGCTTAGGTGGGAACGGCTGCGGTCCCCCATTGTGGCTGGTCCAGTGGACATCGGTGTTGAGATGATGGGAGTTGGTGTGTGTGTGTGTGTGTGTGATTCAAATTTGTCTGTTTGCCTTATTGTTGTTATCTATATTGATTGTGTGATTAGTACTGACCCCGGTGTTGTTTTGTAAACCTGCGGTGATCCATTCGGGGATGGTGAGCAGATATTGAACAGGTATAGAGATGAGTACTGGGATAGCTGGGATGGCCACGACATGACGATAGAGTCTTCCGCTGTAGTTTTGCATTTATTTACATTTCAGTCGATAACAGATAGTTTGGAATAATGTATCGTACTTTGGTTTGGTTTTGAGGATTGTATTTATTCATTAAACTATTTATAATAAATGTTGTTTCTGTTTTGTCTATTTGATTATCATACCTCGGGCGACCGAGATGGTGATGTCTTCATACCTGAGTGGTCCTGGTAACGCACTTGGAGTATGGGGGTGTTACAGGTCGGTCAAGTGATTTAATGCACGATGACTGACAGAGCTGTCGTGTACATATCAAAAATAACTAACTAAACTAACTATATAGCTAGGGAAGTCAGGTCGATCTCCACAGGGAGGCAAGATATCTGTAAGAGTCCGTCTATTTGGTCACAAATGGGGGGGGGGGGGGGGGGGGGGGGGTTGTAATTGGTTTTCTAAATTAAAAGTGCAAAAGGAAGAGAAGCAAGGAAAGAGCAATAAAGGCAGAAAATGAGATTAAACTATCAATAGAGAGGGGACATGTCAGGATTTCGGTTCACTACGGTAGTCCAGTGACTCAACTGTAAACAACTTAGATAAATTACTGCGAGATGGATATGGAAAGGTCCTTCCGGTCCACTTTCTACCCTAGTGTTGGGCCCTAAATTATCCTGCCTGACCTGATATAGGCCAGGCAACAGCCAAGGACAACTTCCAGGCAAAAGACATCTGAAACCAGGCATTGATTCAACACGGATAGGCACCAAGCAGGAGTTGATGAAAGACAGGCGAAAGATAACCAGCAGCCTAAAAAGGAAAAGCACCAGGCCACTGCAGGCGACAAATAGGCAGTTGATATATGTTCCCTACAAAAAAGGAAGACCAATTCCAGAAAGCTATGATATAGGAAGCAGTCAAAACAACGGCTAATAAAGAGGCAACCACCTCCGGGTAAATAGGGCACATTCCCTATTTACCAGGAAACCCTAAACGGCATAAGAAGGAGGGAGAGATCACCTATAAATAGAAAAGAAGAGAAGATTAGAAGGGACATCAGATATACCCTCACTTTTACTTATATTTTTGTATTCTTAACCTATATATTCGCCTGTCACGCCTGATATAACAATACTCTGTCAGGCTATCTAAAACCATAGTAACAATCACTCCTGGTTTGGTGCCCGTGGTTTTTTCCCTTATTCCCAGGGTTTTTCCACGTATAAAAATCTTTGTGTCATTGTTTATTAGTTCATTTTTCACTTAATTATACCAATCAGGCGAGTTGTTTGAGTTAGATCACCCTACATATAAATCCCTGGCAGGACAATCTAGATCAGTAAAAAGCCTGTCAAAACAATTGGCGCCCACCGTGGGGCATCTAACTCAAAAATAATCAAAGCCCACAACCAAATACCACAAAAAAAACTAAGAAAAGATGGCAGGAGATAGCGTTGAGCAACAATTAGCTGATGCCAAACAACAGTTGTTGGAGATGGAACAACTGAAACAAAAAATGATCCAGGCTGAAGCAGAAGTGGCAAAATTGAAAGAATCAGAATCCAGCCTAAAAATACAGCTGGGAGAAAAAGCTTCAGGGTCAAAGTTGAAAGTCCAGCCTGGCACACCATTCTCCTCAATCATAAGGAACATTGATTTCTCCAATATTGGTACTCCTACTCCATCAAAGTCCAAAGCAGGAGAAGGAACGGACTCAGGAGAACTCCAAAATGAAGAGACCTCATCAGATCAGACTAACACGGCCATTATGATGGCTATGCTCCAGGAAATCCAAAAACTTCACGAGAGATTTGAAAAGATTCCAGGAGTTCCTACCCCAATTGAAGAAGCAAATCCAGAGAGCTATGCTGATTCACCCTTTGTGGATGAAATAGCAAAAATAGACCTGCCAAAGAAATTTGTGATTCCCTCAATAAGAATCTATGATGGAACCACAGATCCACAAAACCATGTTGCCTATTACAAGCAAAGGATCTTTGGCAAAGCATTAATTCCCAGATGAACTACGTCAAGTCTGCATGTGTAAGGGATTTGGAACAACTCGAACGGACTGCCCGCAATGGTACATAAACCCGCCAAATGGAAGCATCAAGTCCTTTGCGACCTGGTCAACTCTTTCAATCATCGTTTGCAATGAGCAGGGAACTAGAAAAGAGATCCGTGACCTGTACGGGGTTAAACAAAAGCCTGGAGAATCCATCAGATCCTACATGACAAGATTCAACAAAGAAAAGGTTTCAATCCCAGATGTGATGTTGGAACAGCCGTTGAAGCTTTCAGGCAAGGGCTACCCCCGGGACGGTGACTTCTACGATGCAATGACCATGAAGCCCCTGTCATACCTTTGAAGATGTCCAAGCATTAGCCATAGGCTATATCAGTCTGGAAGAAGACAAAGGCTACAAGGCGATAATGCGACAACAACTCAGGATATGACAAAACCAACAAAAAAGCTCTAACCACAGAGGAGCGCAGTTCCAGGCCATCTCCTACACGAGACCCGACGGATCGAAGTCAACTATACACATGAACAATGAGGTAACTCCTATACTTATCCTTCTGTCCGGGGAATATAACTTCTCTGTTGACATTGCGGGATCGATCAAGAGGCTTGACCATATGGGAGACATTGTCAAGTGGCCAAAGAAGTCAGACAACCCCAACTCAAGGAAGGACACCACCAGGTGGTGCGAATTTCACATGGACATAGGACACATAACAGAAGAATGCCTGAGATTACGGAGACAAGTGGCTTACCTGCTAAAGAAAGGATACCTGAAAGACTTGATGCCAACAAAGAACAAGGAAGATGATGGAACAAGAAAAACACGAAAGGCAACAACGTGACTTACCCCCGCACCACCCATTTATGAAGTCAAATTCATCAATGGAGGATCGAAAATTTGTGGCTGACCGACTCAAATTGCAAAGAAAATTGCCGGGGAGTCAAAAATGAAATCTCCTTTTAAACCTATCAATTTACCTCAAATTACTTTTGACGACACCGATATGCGGGGCATTCCGGACCTCCACCATGACAGCCTGGTGATCACCATGCAAATAGGAACCGCACGTGTCATGAGAATCCTGGTATATGGAGGCAGTTGATAAACCCGATCATGCTTGATGTCCTTAAAGCAATGAAGATTGATGAAAGCCAAATCATAAAGAAGTCTAATGTCCTAGTGGGATTCAGTGGAGAAACAAGAAACACACTTTGGGAGAAATACACACCCGCCCACATACGTGGAAGGAGTATCTTCATACAAAAGATTCGGAGTCTGGATCGCTGTTGTCATCCTACAATGCCATATTGGGAAGACCATGGATCCACAACGTAAGGGCCATACCCTCCACCTATCACCAATGCATCAAAATACCAACAGAATGGGGAGTAGCAACCATAAAAGGTGAACATAAATCTGCCCAGGAATGCTATCCGAGTCACTGAAGCCTTCCAAGGCGGGTAAGTCCCTCGCCTAGCAATTACAATGACTGTCAGACAACTCATGTGGCGAAACCAAAATGGAAACCGATCAAGTAATTTTAGACCCGAGTACCCTGACAGGCACGTCTTGGTAGGATCTCGATGTCCCCGATAATATCAGGCGAATTAGTAAATTTTCTTAAAGGTAAATCTTCATGTTTTGCCTGGTCACATTTTGATATGACCGGAATAGATGCCAATATTATTACACATAAACTAAATATAGATGAGTCTTATAAGCCTGTCCAGTAGAAAAGAAGAAAGTTTCTTTCTTTGAAAGACATGCTATCATTAATGAAGAAGTAGACAAACTATTGGACATGGGGATGATAAGAGAAGTCATGTACCCTAACTGGCTAGCCAACGTAGTGGTGGTACAAAAGAAGAATGGCAAGTGGAGAGTTTGTGTAGATTACTGAGACCTCAATAAAGCTCGCCCAAAAGACCCATTTCCGCTCCCACACATAGACGCAATGGTGGATGCTACAACAGGGCATGAACTCCTGACATTCATGTATGCCTCAAGTGGATTCAATCAAATCAAGATGCATCCATCGATCGGGAACATCTCGCATTTATCACGGAAAGGGGCATATCTTGCTACACAAAGAATGCCCTTTGGCCGAAAAATGCGGGGGCAACATACCAACGCCTGGTCAATACAATGTTTAAGGACCAAATAGGAGACACCATGGAAGTCTATATTGATGACATGGTAGTTAAATCAAAGAAAGTCAAGATCATGTCGGGACTTGGAGATGACCTTTAAGATCCTAGAAGAATTCAATATGAAACTTAACCCATCCAAATGCCATTTTGGAGTATCTTCAAGAAAATTCCTAGGTTACATGGTGACCAAAAGAGGAATAGAAGCCAGCCCAGAACAAATAAGAGCCATACTAGAACGGAATCCCCCAAGTCAGTCAAAGATATTCAAAACCGACGGGACGAGTTCATGACCCGAATAGATTCATTTCCAGATCATCGAAGGTGCAAGGCATTCTATGACCTACTCGGGAAGAACAAAGCATTCAAATAGTTGCCTGAACATGAGTCAGCCTTCCAGGAGCTCAAAACATACCTGACTACACCTCCGCTACTTGCCAAACCAGACAAAGGAGAACCCCTGACGGTCTACCTATCTCATCACGAAAAAATGCAGTAAGTGGAGTCCTGACCAAAGAAATTGATGGCCAACAACATCCAGTTTTACTATGTAAGTAAAAGTCTCCTAGACGCAGAAACCAGGTATGGCCTACTTGAAAAATATGTACTTGCTTTAGTAATGTCCTGCACTAAACTGCGACCTTATTTTGAAAGTCACCCAATCATTGTAAGAACCAACCTGCCTATCAAATCTGTCCTGAGAAAGCCCGAGTTGTCGGCGGGAGAATGGCAAAATGGTCGACAAATCAAGCACCTATGATATAACCTTTGAACCCAGGATGGCAATTAAATCTCAGGCACTAGCAGACTTCGTGGCTGAATTCAGTCCTACCCTAGAACCAGACCTCATAAAAGAGGTCAATCTTCTTGACACCCAAAAGACAGACCAGGAATGGACTCTCCATGTAGATGGGGCAACAAATATGAAAGGCACTGGCCTAGGACTAGTCCTAAAGTCACCACAGGGAGACCTAATTGCACAGGCTATTAATTGTGAATTCAAAGCCACGAATAATGAGGTGAATATGAAGCCTTGATTCTTTGGATTAAAGGTATGTATAGAACTCGGTGTAGCAAATCTCAAGGTAAAAACTGACTCTCTCTTAATTTCCAATCAAATCAAAGGAGTATATGCTGCAAAAGATTCAAAGATGATACTCTATTTGGAATATGTCAAAAACCTTTGCAAAAAATTCAAAACCTTTGACATTGACCAAATACCAAGGGACTTAAATACCCAGGCAGATGCCCTAGCCAGCCTGGGATAAAACTTCACCCCTTTGTGTTTGACAAAATACCCATCGTCCACTGTTGGAACCAACCATAGAAAGGCACGAACAAATTTGCCCTATCCAGGAAGATACAACCTCCTGGACTAAACCTTACTATGATTGGTTCCTACAGGGGATACTCCCTACAAATAAAAACGAAGCAAGGGCCCTGA
The DNA here is from genome assembly GCF_048544455.1 of Silene latifolia. NCBI lineage: Eukaryota > Viridiplantae > Streptophyta > Magnoliopsida > Caryophyllales > Caryophyllaceae > Silene > Silene latifolia. The sequence continues at coordinate 175,972,214 of NC_133526.1, forward strand.
AAATCAAAGCATCCACTTATACCATTATAAATAACACCTTGTTTAAAAAGTCTCAGGCTGGACCTTACTTACGTTGCCTGGAACCAAATGAAGCTTGACCAGGTCATAGAAGACATACATGATGGATCTGCGGAAACCATAAAGGTGGAAGAAGCCTGGCAAGCAAAATTCTCGGGACAGGCTACTGGCCAACCCCGAGAGCCGATCGCATAGCATATAGCTCAAAATGTGAAGCTGTCAAATCCATTCCCCTTATATCCATCAACCATCAGAGCTACTACATTCCATCTCAGCCCCCTGGCCATTCATGAAATGGGGCATAGACATAGTAGGCAAGCTACCTCAGGCGCCTGGACAAAAAGTCTTCATGCTAGCAACGACCGACTACTTTTCCAAATGGATAGAGGCAGACTCTTACAGGCAAGTCAAAGAAAAGGATGTCATATCATTTATCAAAAGGAATATCATATGCAGATATGGAATCCCTTCAGAAATAGTCTTTGACAATGGTACACAATTTGTGGGAAAAAGAACAGCAAACTTCTGTGCACAATGGAATATCAACCTAGTCACATCTACACCAGGCTACCCTAAAGCCAACGGCCAAGCAGAATCAAGTAACAAAGTAGTAATCATTTGCTGAAGAAAAAGTCGAAAAGAAGAAAAGGAAGATGGGCGGAAGAGCTCCCCTAGTCCATGGGCCGACAGACCACACCCAAAACGACCCAAGGCCGGACACCATATTCCCTGGTCTATGGCTGCGAAGCAGTAATACCAGCAGAAATTCATGTGCCAACTACCAGAAGCAGCCTGAACACAATAGAAGAGAACAGGCCCCTATTACAGGATAACCTACTCTTAACAGAAGAACTAAGGGATGCAGCCAAAGTCAGGATAGCCGCCTACCAACAGCAAAGAGCAGGAAGTTACAACAAAAATGTCAACATCAGAGTATTCAAAGAAGGAGACCTGGTACTAAGGAAAGTTTTCCCCAACACCAGAGAAAAGAACACAGGCAAACTAGCCCCTACATGGGAAGGCCCGTACTTAATTGATTCAATAGTGGGACAAGGAGCTTACAGGCTACAAACTTTGGAAGGAGAAATGATCCCCAGATCTTGGAACATTTCCCACTTAAAACTATTTCGTATCTGAGAAGCAGGTAAAACTACCTATCCTATATACATGTCAATAGAACTTCCTGCTATGTGCTAAGTTGCTTGCCTGTTATTCTTAGCTTCACCTAAAACTTTATTTTAAATCCTGAAAACTTGTTTTACGCCTTCTTTTCACTTATTATATGTTACACTTTAGGCTTAAACAAATGTTCAGGATTGAGGGCCACTCCACCCCACCTGAACAGCATTTCTAAAAATGCTCTAATTTGGCACCTGCTCTGACCCGAAAATTAAAGCGAGCTCAAGTACATAAAAAGATAAGTACAATGGTGGAATAGACCATAGTACTTGTCAAAGAAGCCCTCCGACAGTGAGGGCCATAAGCCCTCCCGACCGTCAACCACCCTCATTCTCAAAAGCCCTCCCGACAGCAGATAGAGCCACCATTCCCCATAAACACAGGAATGAGGGCCATAAGCCCTCCTGACAGGCATTACTCTAACAAAAAAATCACATGAATGTACAGGTACAAATTCCAGTCAAACACAGCAAGAAAATCAAGAGAAGAAAGGATATATATATTAAAACCTACCCAGGAATATACCCTTCCCAGGCAACAAACCGTTTATCCAGGAAAAGCCAACAAAAACCAAAAAAAATCCTAAATTATTTGTTCAGGGAACATCCCCCCTGAATAGGCTAAAACAACACAAAATTCCACAACAGAAAAAATCAAACTAGCCCGCCTTGGACACAGTAGCAGAGCCAATCCCCTCATCAGTAGCCTCCTCTTCTTCATCTCCCTCCCCTTGACATCACTATTTTTCCCTTTGGATGGAGGAGAGTCCACTTCCTCGTCGGCATGCAACTTACAAAGCTCAGGATAAGTGGTATTGAGATCGCCCAACTCCCGATCGGGATTCCAAAAAGGCGACTTCAGCAGGCTCTTTCATAGCATCCACACGGCCCTTGCCAAAGAAATACAATGCAACATCTTTATATCTAGCCCGGACCTCATCCTCTCTACTGACCCAATTCTTCATTTACTTTTAATCGCTCCCGCATAGCCTCGCTTTTCACCTTCAACTCTTCCGAGCAATATCAAACTTAGCTCGAAGAGCTTTGAGCATCCCGAGCGGATTTCGGCCTTAGAAGACTCCACCAAAGAACCGAGCCTTCCTCGCCTCATTATCCTCCTTCAAAGAATGATTCTCGGCCTTGGACACCTCCAACTCACTTTAAACTTGTCAAGCATCTTTTTCAAGATTTGTACCTCCCAATCCAAGGCATTTTTTAGACCATGGACTGATTCCGGTTGATGGCGCTTCTCAAAGACATCATTAACATTCTAAAACAAAAGAAAAATGCCTATCTAAGCCACAAAAAAGAAAACACACACAAAAACCCACAATAAACAAAGACATAGAATATATACCTCCTAAAGCATGGTAATCGGGTTGGCGGCAAAGATAGTCCCGGAACGATACATAGCGGCCAAAGCACGGGCGAAGCTTCCTCCGCCCGGTACTTGAAATAGGGATCATCAACCACAAAAGCCTCGAGCTGAATTTGATCCTTGGCTAATCGGACCTCATCCATACGAGCCCCGACCTCCCGACCTCATGAACTCCTCTAGACTCATCCACTCTCTTCCTCTTCTCAGGACGGTCACTATCATCCACAATCTTTTCAGGAGACGCCAACTGAACCTCCTGCACAGGTTCTTGAACTTGAATAGCCCTGTCACTTCCCGTTGCCTCACTGCTCTTTGACTTCTCCCCGTATGTCTGGGAGACCCCGCCTTCACCAAAGACAGACAAAACTAGCAATTCCGGCGAAGCCCTGGTAGCCGCACGACGAGTTTCTAAATCAGCAATATAAGCATGAATCCAATACAGGAAACAGAATGACAAAAATAAGCAAAAGAACTTACTCCCTGACGAAGATGCCCCTGGAACGTTAGTGCTCTTTACAGGCTTATACGTACTCAACTTAGCCTTCTTAAAACGAGGCATAGAAGCTTGCCCCAGCACAGTGCGAGGCCAAGCCCTCTCCTCTTGAGCAACGCCATAAACGCCGCTATCCGGTCACCGACCCCTCAAAGATCGGGATCATTCACCCAATCATTTACTAAAAGAAAGCACGGGGAAAGTAAGTAAACTCTCCAAAACATATTATTACCAAACCAAAAATAATGCAGGAAAGAAAGTTACCTCCTTCAACAGCTGGGTAATTTAGATAGTCCAGGTCAGGGGCAATTGAATCAGCCTTAATAAACATATAAGTTTGAGCCCATCCTTTATCATCTCCTGAATCAAAGTTGGTAATCAGGTGAGCCATCTTTGACCTGACTCGAAAATTGAACCTCCCAAAGAGAATGACTCTTGGGTGATAGACATTCTTGAAATCATCCAGGGTAATAACCAATTTATGCTTAGAACATAAATACTCAATAGAATGGACAATTTTCCAAACCATTGGCATGAGTTGAAACGGAGGAACCCTAATAGCCCTAATCACCTCAGTCATAAAAGGAGAAAGGGGAAGCTGACCGCCACCCCTGAACGCCCACTCAAAAATGCAGAACCAACCCGGGCTACTCCAATTAGCCCTGACACGACCGTTCTCAGGAATCCAAACCTCAGCCCCATGAGGAATAAGGCCCCTGCCCTTTATATAATGCTCAAAAGCAGGTTTCAGTTGATTGGCTTCTTGAAAAGAAGCCGCCAAAGCCTTATTAGGAGAATATTCAACCCCCTTATAAGACATGGACCTCTGAGGAGCAACAACCTCCACCACATCATCCTCAGGGATGATATTAGGGACCCCTTCAACCTCAGCAGAAACCATTTCAACTTCAACAGGAACTTTTTCAGCCTCAACAGGAGCTTTTGAAGCTCTTTGTCCTTCTCCCGCCACCACCATATCTTATTTTTTTTCGGAAGATGAATTTTTCAAAGAGAGAATTTTTTAGAAAGGGAAAGAAGAAATTTGGGGATTGAAATGTGGAAGCAATCACGGCAAAGGAAGGATATTTATAACCGCAAATCCTAAACGGCTAGAAAAGCAAGTGGTAGAGACTAATCATGACTCTCCTACGGTTTTGTGAACCTACCCTATTAATGACAAATAACCGTTACAAGAAGTTGAATCAAACACCAATTCTAAATCCGATAAAAAGACCCTGCACAAATCACTTGCCTGGCCCAAATTTTTATCTCCTTATTCCTGGCCAGACCCAATAATGGAATAAGCAGATAAGGGGCAATTGTTGGGCCCTAAATTGTCTGCGACCGATATAGGCAGGCAAAATGCCAAGGACAACTTCCAGGCAAAAGACATCTGAAACCAGGCATTGATTCAACACGGATAGGCACCAAGCAGGAGTTGATGAAAGACAGGCGAAAGATAACCAGCAGCCTAAAAAGGAAAAGCACCAGGCCACTGCAGGCGACAAATAGGCAGTTGATATATGTTCCCTACAAAAAAGGAAGACCAATTCCAGAAAGCTATGATATAGGAAGCAGTCAAAACAACGGCTAATAAAGAGGCAACCACCTCCGGGTAAATAGGGCACATTCCCTATTTACCAGGAAACCCTAAACGGCATAAGAAGGAGGGAGAGATCAGCTATAAATAGAAAGAAGAGAAGATTAGAAGGGACATCAGATATACCCTCACTTTTACTTATATTTTTGTATTCTTAAGCTATATATTCTTTGTCACATCCCGATATAACAATACTACTGTCAGGCTATCTAAAACCATAGTAACAATCACTCCTGGCTTGGTGCCCGTGGTTTTTTCCCTTATTCCGTGGTTTTTCCACGTATAAAAATCTTTGTGTCATTGTTTATTAGTTCATTTTGCACTTAATTATACCAATCAGGCGAGTTGTTTGAGTTAGATCACCCTACATATAAATCCCTGGCAGGACAATCTAGATCAGTAAAAAGCCTGTCAAAACACCTAGACTCCCACTAACTTAACTTCCGTCCTCGTCAGGGTAGTCTACTGTTCATAGCAAGTCTATTTAGTCCAATCTTCCGATCCAGGATTAAATTTAACCAGATTAAAAAGGTGACTCAGAAGCGTGCACTCAACTAAGTCGGTAAATACAGTTATATTGCTATGGGAACAGAATCTCACAAATAATTCATCTAACCTATTTACTACATCATCACATTTCTACCGTAGATCCCCTAATCCTAACATGAAACAGATTAGCTACTCATGCTATTAATACTGTCAATACTAATAACAAATAATTAACTAATATGAAACATGATGAGACAATAATAAAATTGCATAAAAGGTAAATAGGGCAGAGAATTAAATGAAGAAAAACAAACAATTAAGATGAATAAAAGAAAGATTAATATTAAAAGGGAGAAAGAGATTACAATCGCAAGAATCCGGCGTAAAGAACAAACAAATCCGAGCGAGAAAATCCGAAAGAAAAAGTTGCAGTGAAGAAGAAAAAGTAACGCAGTCTTGAGAGTGGAAGATGAATAATAGATAAAACTTAGATAGAATAGATGCTAATGACCTAGTTGAAGTACGTTTAAATAGAAAAAATGGTAAGTCTAATAACTAAAACGATTTCACGGGCTAATTAAAGCCCACGACAGCCAAAACCACTCGATCGAGTAGTTTGAAACCACTCGATCGAGCATTTCTCCAGATAATCTACTCGATCGAGTAGAATTGTTACTCGATCGAGTAACCTCTAATTCCAGCGCTTCTTGATCGAGTAAAATATTACTCGATCGACCAACCAATGCCATAGAAACCTCTTGATCGAGTATTCTTCTTCCAAAACAGCTCCAACTCGTGACCGACTGCCTCGTAGACCGTTCCTTCACGCATCCCAATGCAAGATCTCACTCTGAAAAATCCCGTCTGCTCAAAATGCATGCAAAAAGTACGAAAATGGTACGATTCCACTACTTTTACGTTCATTCCTACAAAACGGACAAAACAAACCAAAGTAGCCAATTCGGGGCAAAATGCAATATAAACAGTACGAAAGTACATAGAAATACGTGCTAAAATAGGCTAAAAAGACTATACAAAATGCACGTATCAAATCTCCCCAAACCGAACCTTTACTCGTCCTCGAGTAAACAAAAATGCAACTAATGGAACGGAAATGAAAACTCAGAGCTAACTTAACTTGTCTACTTGAACCAATTTAATGCAACAAAAGTTAACAGTTATAGCTAAGCAGTCAATACGCAAACGAGTTATAAGCTGTTCAGAAATATAGCCAACCTATCGACCTTGCAAGACCAACAAAATCGGACTCTCACGTAGTCACTCTTCTCTCATGAAGCAAAGGGTGAATAATATATGTGAAAGAGAGAAAGAGAAACAGTCGCTCACCTAACTGCGACCTACATAGCATGCATGCAATAAAAGTGAAAGACGATTCAAGTATTAATGCACACACTCCAACCATTAATGTCCGTCACAGCCGAGGGCTTACAAATGATATGTAACACCCCCATATTCTGAGGAGCCTTAACTAGGCCTTCCTTAGCATATAAGGGCGTTACGATCTCGATTGCCCGAGGTAAGTAATAATCAAAAGTCGATAAAAGAACAATTATAGTTATATTACAAGCATTACAACCAACTTAACAAAATAAAGATACAACTCGTCAGCTACACACTATCCCTATCAAAACTCGTGAGGACTCATCCCCGCTAGGACTCCAGCTATCAACGACATCAACACCTGCTAAGACTGACTGCTCACCATAAGGGATCTCGGCAGACACATAAACAAACAAGACAATCACACAAGGTCAGTAACCAAGGCAAGACTCAACATGAACCAACAACAATTATCAACACATTACAAGCACAACCAGTTACACACAATCACACCCACTCCAATCAATCTCCGTCACCGACTGTCCACTGGACCAGCCCTGCCAGTGGGGGACCGCAGCCGTACCCACCAAATCCCCAATCATCATACCGAGCGATAACCCTGTCCCATTAATGTGCACATCCCCTCCCGTGGCGGGTTCCACGGAGGGCGAAACTAGGGCGTGAAGCCACTCCCGCAAGTGACTCCACTCAGCCGAGGACGCACCTCGAGAACCAGAGACAAACAATCACAGACAGCTGCAATACAACAACAACCAACAAACTGTATACACCAACCGACTACCGCATATATGCTGCCACACAAACACAACTACAAAACAACAACCACGACACAACAACCGACACACTAGACCATCCACAGAAACTGAGTAGGCGAACCTACCTTTAAGCAACTGCAACCATTCCATGTCCACACACGCAATATCCAGCAACCAAGCAACACCTATATATACAACACAACCATCTATAACTACCAAGCAAACCCTAACTGCAAAGAAGAGGATACGGATGATGATGACGACATACCTACGAGAGGAAACCTGGCAAAAGACCGCTACCCGACCCAAGCTATGCTCTCCTAAGGCACAAGAACCTTCAAAGGCTTCCATGGAGGTTATATGGTGAAGGGAAGGGAAAGAGGCGACCTAAGGATCTGAAGAAATGAGGCGGAAATGATTTGCGGATTTAACAAAACACGATTATAAACCCTCGCTGAAAACCCGTTACTCGATCGAGTGGCCCACCTACTCGATCAAGTGGCCCCTACTCGATCGAGTATCTAAGCTACTCGATCGAGTAACCTCTACTCTATTGAGTACCATCCCTAACTCAAGGCACAGGATAACTTTGGTACGCACTTCTGAGGACTATTACCGCTCCCAAGGTCAGTCAATGCTGGTCAACGGGTCTCTAAAAGGGCGGGTATTGCAGTCTTCCCCCTTAAAAAGAACTTCGTCCCCGAAGTTCAACTCACCCAACCAAGGCACACGATACGGAAACAAAACGACATCACTACTCTTTCGACATAGGTCACTACTCCCCGGAAATACCATCCCCCTATGTCATCATCATCAACTGTCTAACGCTCCATATAGATCGACCTCTACAAGCTACCACTTGTAATACCAACCTCACAACACGAACCGACACAACCAACAATTACCCAACACACTACGAGATTACACTTTCACTAGCAACAACCATCAACACGAAACATGTCACATATTAGCACGCAACATGACTATACCACCATGTTACTCAATAACGCGATTCTATTCCAACACATGACATCATAACTATCTCTTTATGACCGTCTTTTAAAACATACTATCAACCTTTACTTCAACACACAAATTACTCAACGAACAAGTGCAAACAATTATAATTTCATACAAGAAATGTAATCAAAGTAATAGAAAACCTTATAAACAAACAACAAAATACTTACAATATCGGCCTTTTTATTTTGCGACATTACTCTTCCCCACTAAAAGGAACTTCGTCCCCGAATTTCACCACCAAATCACTACATATGTTACGTACTACTTACGTCTTGACACATATATCTAACCCATATCATTCATTATTGACATTACTCATTAATTAGACAACCATTAGACCATAAAAACGTATGCAACCATAGTCGAATAACTAGCCACCGTCAAGAATGCTTGTATATATCATTTGTATATGGAAGGACACATCTCCGGTGAAATATAATTAGTAGACATTACGGATGTAAAATGAATGCAATAAGAAACAATTACTACTTCACTATTCGTTACAAATACGCATCTAAAATCCAAACACGACTTCCAACATATGAAATTAACGGTTCAAACATGTTACTAATCATCAATAACCATGTTAAACACCAAACATGTAATTATATAACCATTAAACAATTTTGTTTTACGAAAAGTTCCTGTAACAGTGCTACTCGATCGAGTATATAGTGGTACTCGATCGAGTGTCCGCTACTCGATCGTGTGTCTTGGCTACTCGATCGAGTAGCCCTGAGATCAGAATGCTCCATATCGTCACACACTGCAGCTACTCGACCGAGTGTGGGGCACTGTTGAGTAACCACAGTCAAACCTTAGAGAATGCATGTCATAAAACCATATATATATATATATATATATATATATATATATATATATATATATATATATATATATATATATATATATATATATATATATATATATATATATATATATATATATATATATATATATATATATATATATATATATATATATATATATATATATATATATATATAAACGTCACATAAACGCGAGTCGGGATGACAACCCGACCCCCAAAATCTGCAACAAGTTCAAACTAGCAAATCGGCCTTATGGCCATCCGTACAAACCAAAATAAAAGTTCCAACTAAGAACGACTACCATCATCCAACATCATCAACCATAAACAAAAGAAAGAAAAAGGAGTATCACTCCTGCTGCTGCTGCTGCTCACCCATCATCTCAACTCCACCACCATCTCCTCCCGAGATGCCTGCTCCCGATGACCCAATACCCGCATCAACCCCTGCCCCAGCTCCAGGACTCACATACCATGGGGTCAAGTCACCAAAAGCAAAGGACTGAGGTGTCCCCTAAGCTGTCTGGTCCACCCCGTAAGAGTGGAAAACCCCACTATAGTCCCCAACTCCGCTCCACCACACTGGATGTGGTCCCTCGGTCCCAATCCCCTAAGCATACGCCATCTCATGCATATTCCGGAGTGTCAAAGTGGATGACACTCTCTCTGCCAAGTAGCTCGAACGCGTCTCCGGGGTGTCGAGGTAGGGGTAACAAGGAAAAGGGTGCTGCTGCGGTGGTGCTGCCGGCCGTGGTCTAGTCTCAGCTGTCCTCTCCCTAACCTAGGTCTCTCCTCCACCACTGCCACATTCTCCCCCTTCTTCGGCTCGGGCATCACCTGAAGGATCGTGTCATCAATGAGGTATGTCTGCAACTGCCGAGGTACATCGTCATCCTCCTCCTCCTCATCGGAGTCAACAGCTACCACCACCGGGTCTAACGGCTCTGTCGGTGGGAGGTGCTCAGGAGCCGGGATCCTCATCCAGCTCATACTCCACACTCTCCAAGCTAGGCTACCATCAGCTAAAGTTCTCAACCACTTCAGGTCGAGGTAGTAGTCTCTGTCCATGGTAGGCACCGGTGTAGATAGAGGCACGTACTCAGAAGAAGCCTCAAAGGAGGCTAGCTTTTCAGCTAGCCGAGTGGCAATAACACCACAACTCAGGTACCGGGTGGTAGAAGTAGCCATCAAGGCCAGGCTAGCGCAGACCATGGCAGGAGCATTAAAGACCACCCTCTCGGTCCGCTCCGGGTTCAGATAAGACATCAAAAGCAACAGTTCATGATTGTTCAGCTTACTCATATCCGGCCTCTCATAAAGAAGGTTTGATAAAGAACGAAGGAAGATCTTCAAAGTAACATGTTGAACATCATTAATCAACATGTTGCTGGAGGTGGGAGCTGGCTTTTCGGAAAGACAAGGCATAAGGCGGCAAACACCGCACTCAGAAGGAATCTCACTGATGGAATCCTTGGGAGGCTTGGCCAACCCAAGGTGAGAAGCAAAGGGGTCCATGGTCAACATGAAACTCGTGTTCATAAGACGGAACTCAACAGTTTGTGCAGCTGGCTCGTAATTAAACGAGCTCATAAACTCCAAAGTCAGAAAAGGGTAGGAATGCTTCCTCAACCGATACAATCCCATAAATCCCAAAGTCTCAAAGATGTGACGGACATCCGTCTCAATTCCCAAATCATTAAGAAGTGTGGTATCCACACAACGGTGGGTCTCATCTTGCGTTTTTGCAACGCCGCAAATCTCTCTCTCTCTGTTTAAAGTCCACAAACACCACCGAAGGGTATTCCGGTACAGCGGGTACCACGGGTCCACTACCTTCTCCAACTTCGGGTTGTGAAGCCCTCCCCCTCTTACTCTGACGGGCCCCTATGTTTAGTCTCGGCATCTGTTTCAGCATACAGTTTAAACAAACTTGCATAGGCACTTAAAACATGTATGTTACACAATTGAACATTGAATAACCATCCAGGTACACACTTTCACCAACAAATTCCCAATTTGATATATAAATTCAGTTTACAGTAATTCAGACGATCTCTATAGCTGTGAAACTTTTAACATGATAAACATACTCTACTCGACCCATTCAGCTATCATGGCATGTCTCAAATGTTACTCCATATAAATACTTGATAACATGTGAAACATTCATATATGTCCATAGAAAGGCAACTTAAAACATGTCATCACCAACCTTCAACATTAGGAGCAAACAACTCAATTAGACTAGTCATACGGTCTCTACAGTTATAACGATTTTGACACATTCATCAACAATTAACATCACCATTACCATATTAAAAGTTTAACTCTTGCATATGCCTTCATATTCAACACAAAACCTCAGTCATAGAAAACGAATTTCAATTTGGGGCACTTTTAAGACGGAGTTTTAAGGCAAGTTTTAAGGTGAAAATCACCAAAATACAACTTCCAACATGATATATACAACATATATTGCTTAATTTCATCATCCAACATGTAGAAAACTACCAAAAATCAATTTTAATTTTGCAAACCCTAGAAAATTCGTCCCCAATTTTGCAATTTCTACTCTATTTTTAGCACAATTAATCACCAACAATCATGAAAGGGAAGCATGTGAATCACATTACAACAATTACAAGCAATTTTTGTCCATATGAATCAAAATTTTCGGACTATTCTATCATTCTAATAAGTTCAAAGTGATAAAACATGTAAATAGGGAAGAAATTCATACCTTGATTAGATGGAAAGAAAAAGGATGCAATTAAACAAGGAAAAGAAAACAACCCAAATAAATCACTACAACCTCAAGAATAAGAGAGTTTTGATAGATTTTAGAACTTAGGGTTTCGAATTAAGGAAGATAGAATAAGAAGAATGAGAAGAAATAAGGGTTTTAAGAAACCCGTATAGGCCACTGTACTGTAGCCTACTCGATCGAGTGCCTAGGGTACTCGATCAAGTGCCCTCTACTCGATCGAGTAGGTGCTATTTCGTCGAGTATCTGCAGAAAATTTCTACATCCCGACGTCATAGCTTCATAACTAGATCGAGTGAGGTCTACTCGGTCTAGTAAGCACTCGCACTCGGTCAAGTAAGGTTGAGTATTTGGTCAGAAATACGAAATTAATTGAAGATTCCTGCAAAACAATATCACGTGTTGATTCCAAACCAAGTTCGGAATTCGTCACTGGTTATCGTACTCACTTCTATATCACCATTATTATTCAAACATATCATACCGTCTCATAAGACAAGATTTATATCATATTACGCTACAACAACTGTACACAACACGGTTTACCTGCTACTGAGTCATTCATATACACATTTACGTCACCATATCATACCTAAACTCGTTTTACCACATTGCTAGCGAACTTATCCTCACGTCGATTTAAAACATATAATTAACGATAATTATTCTTTCATATATCATTCAAATGTATTACTATCATGTTCCAATTTAACATAAACAAGCCATTCTACACAAATTAATCACCACGTAAGCGGTAACTTTCAGCCATTAAACATTGCACAAACGCGTCACTATTAGCTATTTCTCACAGTATAACTCAACATTTCTTTAACTATCATCATTATAGCTACAGTAGGACTTATAAACTTATATGGGATCGCCATTTCTAACAACCTTAAGCAAACACTAACATGATCACCTTCATATTACAGCATACACTTCCACACTTTTCACGCATTTCTATTAAGTAGGGCCTTTTACGTTTTTCATACTCATCGCATAAGCTCACTAATTCTACCAAAACTTCACCACACACAATCCAAACGCAACTATCATGCCCATACCAACTTTAACAAAGACTCAACCACGGATAGTTCCAACGCAATCAACATACAGATTAAATACATACATACGGACTCCACATTCCCATACCCAGTGACTGGCTTAAGTACAATGGGACCAAGGTTTTGAAATGAGGGCGCCTACTCACCCAAAAACTAGCATCAGCTGAGGCTCCCATTATACATACACCAGGTTCATTTTATTAGACTCACTATGTTCATTATGTTCATTGGTTACAGGTTCCAAAATCGTCGCTCTGATACCACTTTGTAACACCCCCATATTCTGAGGAGCCTTAACTAGGCCTTCCTTAGCATATAAGGGCGTTACCATCTCGGTTGCCCGAGGTAAGTAATCATCAAAAGTCGATAAAAGAACAATTATAGTTATATTACAAGCATTACAAATAACTTAACAAAATAAAGATACAACTCGTCAGCTACACACTATCCCTATCAAAACTCGTGAGGACTCATCCCTGCCAGGACTTCAGCTATCAACGACATCAACACCTGCTAAGACTGACTGCTCACCATAAGGGATCACGGCAGACACATAAACAAACAAGACAACCACACAAGGTCAGTAACCGAGGCAAGACTTAACATGAACCAACAACAATTATCAACACATTACAAACACAACCAGTCACACACAATCACACCCACTCCAATCAATCTCCGTCATCGACTGTCCAATGGACCAGCCCTGCAAGTGGGGGACCGCAGCCGTACCCACCAAATCCCCGCTCATCATACCGAGCGATAACCCTGTCCCATTAATGTGAACATCCCTTCCCGTGGCGGGTTCCACGGAGGGCGAAACTAGGGCGTGAAGCCACTCCCGCAAGTGACTCCACTCAGCCGAGGACGCACCTCGAGAACCAGAGACAAACAATCACAGACAGCTGCAATACAACAACAACCAACAAACTGTATACACCAACCGACTACCGCATATATGCTGCCACACAAACACAACTACAAAACAACAACCACGACACAACAACCGACACACTAGACCATCCACAGAAACTGAGTAGGCGAACCTACCTTTAAGCAACTGCAACCATTCCATGTCCACACACGCAATATCCAGCAACCAAGCAACACCTATATATACAACACAACCATCTATAACTACCAAGCAAACCCTAACTGCAAAGAAGAGGATACGGATGATGATGACGACATACCTACGAGAGGAAACCTGGCAAAAGACCGCTACCCGACCCAAGCTATGCTCTCCTAAGGCACAAGAACCTTCAAAGGCTTCCATGGAGGTTATATGGTGAAGGGAAGGGAAAGAGGCGACCTAAGGATCTGAAGAAATGAGGCGGAAATGATTTGCGGATTTAACAAAACACGATTATAAACCCTCGCTGAAAACCCGTTACTCGATCGAGTGGCCCACCTACTCGATCAAGTGGCCCCTACTCGATCGAGTATCTAAGCTACTCGATCGAGTAACCTCTACTCTATTGAGTACCATCCCTAACTCAAGGCACAGGATAACTTTGGTACGCACTTCTGAGGACTATTACCGCTCCCAAGGTCAGTCAATGCTGGTCAACGGGTCTCTAAAAGGGCGGGTATTGCAGTCTTCCCCCTTAAAAAGAACTTCGTCCCCGAAGTTCAACTCACCCAACCAAGGCACACGATACGGAAACAAAACGACATCACTACTCTTTCGACATAGGTCACTACTCCCCGGAAATACCATCCCCCTATGTCATCATCATCAACTGTCTAACGCTCCATATAGATCGACCTCTACAAGCTACCACTTGTAATACCAACCTCACAACACGAACCGACACAACCAACAATTACCCAACACACTACGAGATTACACTTTCACTAGCAACAACCATCAACACGAAACATGTCACATATTAGCACGCAACATGACTATACCACCATGTTACTCAATAACGCGATTCTATTCCAACACATGACATCATAACTATCTCTTTATGACCGTCTTTTAAAACATACTATCAACCTTTACTTCAACACACAAATTACTCAACGAACAAGTGCAAACAATTATAATTTCATACAAGAAATGTAATCAAAGTAATAGAAAACCTTATAAACAAACAACAAAATACTTACAATATCGGCCTTTTTATTTTGCGACATTACTCTTCCCCACTAAAAGGAACTTCGTCCCCGAATTTCACCACCAAATCACTACATATGTTACGTACTACTTACGTCTTGACACATATATCTAACCCATATCATTCATTATTGACATTACTCATTAATTAGACAACCATTAGACCATAAAAACGTATGCAACCATAGTCGAATAACTAGCCACCGTCAAGAATGCTTGTATATATCATTTGTATATGGAAGGACACATCTCCGGTGAAATATAATTAGTAGACATTACGGATGTAAAATGAATGCAATAAGAAACAATTACTACTTCACTATTCGTTACAAATACGCATCTAAAATCCAAACACGACTTCCAACATATGAAATTAACGGTTCAAACATGTTACTAATCATCAATAACCATGTTAAACACCAAACATGTAATTATATAACCATTAAACAATTTTGTTTTACGAAAAGTTCCTGTAACAGTGCTACTCGATCGAGTATATAGTGGTACTCGATCGAGTGTCCGCTACTCGATCGTGTGTCTTGGCTACTCGATCGAGTAGCCCTGAGATCAGAATGCTCCATATCCGTCACACCTGCAGCTACTCGACCGAGTGTGGGGCACTCTGTTGAGTAACCACAGGTCAAACCTTAGAGAATGCATGTCATAAAACCATATATATATATATATATATATATATATATATATATATATATATATATATAAACGTCACATAAACGCGAGTCGGGATGACACCCGACCCCCAAAATCCTGCAACAAGTTCAAACTAGCAAATCCGGCCTTATGGCCATCCGTACAAACCAAAATAAAAGTTCCAACTAAGAACGACTACCATCATCCAACATCATCAACCATAAACAAAAGAAAGAAAAAGGAGTATCACTCCTGCTGCTGCTGCTGCTCACCCATCATCTCAACTCCACCACCATCTCCTCCCGAGATGCCTGCTCCCGATGACCCAATACCCGCATCAACCCCTGCCCCAGCTCCAGGACTCACATACCATGGGGTCAAGTCACCAAAAGCAAAGGACTGAGGTGTCCCCTAAGCTGTCTGGTCCACCCCGTAAGAGTGGAAAACCCCACTATAGTCCCCAACTCCGCTCCACCACACTGGATGTGAGTATTACATGATATGGGAATAGTGAGGTTCAGGTGAGAAAAGGCAAAACAAGTTATGGTAATGTAGAGGTAAAAGCGCCAAGCTAGCTCCTAAACAGGACCATATAAGACCGTCCGAATCTCAACTGACTGAAAAATAAAGTACAAGTGCCCTTCATTTGGCACACAACTCACTAATCACATACACCATCTCCTAAAAAATATGGAATAAAACGGAGGAGTGAGACTGTCACAAGGTAAAAGTGAATACAGACGGACTCAAAAGGCAAACCAGCTCAAAATTTTTGAAACTTTTCTCTCTGGTTCTATACTGTAAACGTGATTTTTTTTTTTTTTTCATTTTTCATTTTTTTTCATTTTTCTTTCTTTTGTTTTCTCGTTTTTTTGCTCTTTTTTTTTTCAATTTCAATTTTTTTTCTTTTTCTCCTTTCTTTAATTTCCACCAACTCCAATCATATACACACGGGCCAAACTGCAGACGGAAAAATATACCTCAAAAGACATGCTAAACTAGCTTGATTAGGCAGGCTCAGTTTGGGATGTAGCTAGTGGGTCAAAAAGGCAAGTTTTGGCTTTAGTGGAGCTAAATGGGTGAAAAATATAAGAAAAGAGGAAAATTTGCAAGCACCTCCCTGCATGTGACACCGACCACAAACCCGAATGTGTGCATTTGACAAGAAATCGAATGTCATAAAAGTGCAAGAATGATGAACATGCTATGCAAGGAGTACTACTCTCAATTCCTAATGAACTGGTCATGAATGTCACCAGTTATATGCTCTAAAACTCAGAAATTATGGAGTAGGTTGCCAATTTATAGGTCAAGTCTAAACAGTCAGCTATATTTGAACAAAAACTCGTAGATTATGCGTATGACAAAGCTAATAACCATCAACAGAAGTGCAAGGCTCAAGTAAAATGATAAGTTATAGTGCAGTTTCATCACGGAAATCAACCGTTCCGACTCAACCTATATGCAAAAATAAACGTGAATATTTTTGAATTTTTTGAAATTTTCTAATTTTTTTGAATATTCAATGAAATAAATAAACAATGAAAGCTGAAATAAATAAACGTGAATGCAAGACAAATGCAAATGCAGACTCAAAAGGATGCAATACCCTCCCCAAACCAAAACGGACAACGCCCTCGTTGTCCTCCAGCATACACCAGCAGATATATACAGGGGAACAGGAATATAAAACCAATAAAGAATGAAAAATAATAAAATAAAAAGGAGACAAAATAAATAAAAGAGCAAGAATAAACATACAAAACACGAACTTCCCCAAACCAGCCAGAAAATTGGGGAAGTGAGTAGACCAGCAGCTACTCGCCAACCTCCTCGTCACTGTCACGCACGTCCTCCACCGTCACCGTGAAGTCCGGATCTACCTCCTGCTCTCTCTCCTCCTCCTCTGCTCAGCTCGAGTTCTCTCCGCCGCCGCCGCCGGGTCCTCGTCTGCCTCCTCCTCACTAGCAGACTCCGGGTACCCCTCAGCTGGGTACCGGTAAATGGAAGGGTGTGGCTAACCCTCTGGGATCGGACGGTGTCGCCTCATGTCATACTCGTATAGAGGGAACAAAGTCAAAGCTTTGTCCCGCTCCATACGAGCCCGTCTCTCTGCAATCTCAACTAACAAACCGTCACGACACCCTTGGTCCATGACCGAGGACGCCTCAAAGGGTGGCAGAGGTACAAAATTAGCCGGTAGGACCGGCTGTGTCTGTGTCTGGTCAGCAGGCGGGGGAGTAGGAGTAGGAGTAGGGATCGGGGTAGGTGTGGCCGTGGAAGTCTGGCCACCCGTGGAAGGTGCGGATCCCTCTCCGGTCTCAAGTCTACGCCGCTTCTTAGCGGTGGGTAAGGTAGTAGGTGGGCGGACCTGGAGGTGGTACTGAGGTAGAGGTGGTGGTCGGGCGCCCCGTGCAACAGTGGGCAAAGGGGCTATACGAGGCAAGGTGTCACAAGGAAGGTCGACGGATAGGGAATCGTCTATCTTCCATGTCCGGTAGTCTGTGGTTAGCCAAGTCTGAGAGTGCATGACAGCTAGGCTCAGATACCTATCACCGTCTATGTAAGGTAAGTCACGAGGCAAGACGGTGAGGAGCGAACGGGCAAGAAAGGTGGCTATACCACCGCAGACAATAGTGCCCATGAGCTTCTCTCCCTGAGCCTGGAAGTACTTGGCGGTCAAGTAAGAGATGTTGAGGGTAAAGGGACCCTCGCCGTCGATGTTCAGGTAACCGCCTAAGATGGAGAGCTCATTGTTGTTGATGTTGTTTGGCTCCTTTCGGCCAAAAATAGTGGTCCCCATCAGTCTAAGAAAGTAACGGGCGGGGGGTAGGTGGACCTGAGCGAGATTTCGCTCGTGAAAAGGGGTCTGTGCCAAAGCCCGCCAAAGAAGACTAATGACCTTCCTAGGGGCAACAGTGGTGCCCGTAAAGGAAAGGCCGAGTCGGGTACCAAACTCCTCAAGTGTCATAGAGAAGGTCCGGTTATACAACCGGAAGGACACAGAAAGACTAGTAGGGACAGCGTCGTGTGCCCCTGAGGAGAAGGTGAAGGAGCTGAAGAACTCAAGGATCAGCTCCTTAAAAGTGTGGCCGCTCATAGTGATGAGTTCGGCCATCCCCGTGCCCCGTAAAAGCTCACAAACTGACTCACAAAAGCCGAGCCTCTCTAGTGCCGGATGGTCTAAGAATCGGGTAGGGAGAAACTCACATTCTACTAAGTTATAAAATCGCTCACGATGAATACCATTTACAAAAATTACCTGAGGGAACCGAGGGTGTGAGTCAAGAGAGTCATCCCCTTGAACAGTGAGCATGCCAGAAGGAGTAGGAGAAGTACTAAGAGTTGGCGTAGCACGAGCATGACTGTGACCCCGGCCACGACCTCTAGAACCTGAAGTAGAAGACCGTCCACTGACGGTACGAGGAACTAGAGCTGCACGTAAAGCAGCTGCGACTGCGGGTGAGTCCGCCACAGGTGTGCTCACTGTGGCTGAAGTAGAGGCCGTGGCTGCAGCTGTGACCGCCACTGAGGAAGAAAGGCTAGCAGCAGTGCTAGCAGTAGTAGTGGCTGTGACTGAGGTGGTAGCTGAAACAGGGCTAGCAGCAGTGCTAGCAGGCATAAAAACAGTACCAGCAGCAGAGACTAAGAACACGGGAGCTGCGGTACTAACAGAAGTGGAGGCGGTGGTGACAGCAGGGACCACCGTCTCAGACAAGGACGGACTAGAAGTCGAGCTAGTGGAGGGCACAGAGCTAGAATCCATCCTAAACAAATAGGGTAGGGGAAAAGCGATAAGAAATAAGCGTGAAAACAACATGAAGCTTCCTCTAAACAATCGAAAAATTCGACTACAGCCCAAAAATCCCCAAATTACCTCAAAAGAAATTCGAATGATAACGGGTAAACAGCGATAGGGGCGGGGTGGCAGATGACAGAAGCAGCCATTTAAGCAACACATGAGACAAATTAAGCCTAACCAGCAGCAAAAACCAGTTTACAGTCGAAAATTTCGACTGTAATTAGCCCTAATCGCAAATTTCTCGCAAAAATTCGAATTAAACAAGTACAAATCAACGAGGCATGGGAATTAAGCATCAAGTAAGACAAATTAGCCATTGAATCAAAATTATAGTCGAAAAATCCGACCTAATATGCAAACCGAAACCCTAATTCTTGATTATCCTCATAAAAAGCAAAAATTAAAGTAATTAAAGGATAAAGAAGAGTAAGGATTACTTACTCGATGATAAAGAACCTACAAAGAACAATTAATCGACAATCAACAAGCAAAATGGGTGATTTTTTTTTATCAAAAAACCGCGGAACCCTAATTCCTCTAATAGACTGAGTAAAACAGCACGAATCAAGGGGAAAGTAGAGGGCTATGGACGATTAATTAGCAATAAACAAAATGTAGGTGGCGGATTTGGCAAATGGGCAAGAAAATGGAGGATTTTGGGGGTAATTTGGATCGCAAATAAGGAAGGGGGTCAAAAAATTGGGGATAAATGAATTAGAAGTGAAAAAGAGGGAAGTTAAGGAGACTCCCTGCGTGCAATTTCCACTTTCACTCGATCGAGTGGTTTAGAACTGCTCGATCGAGAACTTCTTGTATTAATCTACTCGATCGAGTAAAAAGTTACTCGATCGAGAACTCCCCTTTTCAGCTTTTGTCGATCGAGTAACTGGAAATCATAAGATCGAACAAATTCCACTCGATCGAGTACAAAAAGTACTCGATCGAGCTCTTTTCCTCGTGTAAGCTCTTGAATTTGCGTAAAATTCCCCAAACCTGCATAAAAACACTTGCAAAAATATCCCAAAATACCAAATACGAAAAGTAACAGTCTATAGTCTTCTAATCTATACTAAAAATGTCTAAATTCTAATTGTCCTAATTAAAAGCAATAAAAAATATTCAACGGAAAATTTAAAAATTGTTTATACAAATTGGTACACGGGGCATTTCCCCGCTCATTTCTCAAAGCAATTCAGTAGCCCCTTGGAGGGCTCCTGACTGGAGGACGTCATCTCAGCAACATTAATCGTCCTCTTCAATTTCCACGAGCCTGAACTTGAATCGTTAGGAGGAGAATAGTTGACGTCCACATACGCGCGAACTTTTCTCGTCCTTACTCCTTTCCGACCAGCTTTAGCATCATCGCTCCCACCTTGACTGACATTAATTGCACAAAACTATTGACAGCTCCTTCATTATTTTCATCTGTACCTACATCAAGGAAAAACAGACGAACGTTCCTCCTTTTTGCTCTCAAACTGAGGCGGAGGGGTCACGATAGCAGCACAATATTCCAAATTTTCACTTGGAGTGTCAATAAGAGGGTCAATAGAAGAGAGGGCATTGCAAGGCTAAGCTTGCATGGGAGCCCTTCGGAACTTAGACTGATGGAATATCAATTCCTCGTTCCCAACCTGAAAAGTCAATGTCTTGCCCCCGACGTCTATTACTGCACGGCAGTAAATAAAAATGGTCTCCCTAAAATAATAGAGGTATGGGCATCTTCGGGGATGTCAAGTACAATGAAGTCAACGGGAATAAAGAATCTCCCGATCTTAACAGGTATGTCTTCTATGGCACCTATTGGCCGTGATATGCTACGGTTGGCCATCTGAACAGTCATATTTGTGCAATTAAACTTTGTCAAACCAAGTCTCTTAGCCAGAGACAGCGGTAAGACACTCACGCTAGCGCCAAGATCGCATAACGCATTATCAATTAAGTGGGTACCAATATGACATGGAATCGAAAAACTACCCGGGTCTGACTGTTTGGGAGGTAACGTATTCTGAACTAGGGCCGTCCCTATCTCGGTCAAAGCTACCGTCTCATGGTCGTTAATGTGCCTCTTACATGACAAAATTTCTTTCATAAATTTAAGGTAAGAGGGTACCTGTGTCAGCAGTTCGGCGAATGGCACAGTGACTTGCAAGCTTTTCAGGAGTTCGGCAAATTTACCGAATTGTTGATTAGCCTTAGTACTCTGCAAATGCCTCGGGAAGGGCACCGTGATGGGTATCTCGAGTCCCTTGTTCCTCTCTTCCAATGTATCAGCCGGATCAAGCTCTAAATCCTTCGAACGCTTCTTTCCTCTCGAACGAGGTCTTTCAGGCGATGTTTCACTCGATCGAGCACTAGCAGGCTCTCGATCGAGTTGTTCTTTATCAGTACTACTCTATCGACCAAAAATTTCATTCGATCGAGCAGGTTCTTCGACAAAATCACTCGATCGACCAAAAATTTCATTCGATCGAGTAAAATCTTTTTCCTGTTCACTCGTTCGAGTAGAAATTTTACCTCGATCGATTCCTTTCTTCAGCACTTTTACTCGATCGACCCCCAGAAATTAGTCGATCGAGTACTTTCTTTGTCGTCAACTCTTTTTCTTCGACAGAACACTGTTCATCAGCAGTAATTACCTTCCCCGGATCTGATTTTGGTCCTTCATATGAATAACCGCTCCTCAAATTAAGTAAATTCACCGTCTCATGTGGATTCTTATCGACTTGTGACGGTAAATGTCCCGGTTTCCGTGTGGACTGGTTCGCGACTAACTGGGCAACTTGAGTTTCAAGTGCCTTGATAGATGCATCTTTTTGTTGATCACTGAGCTGCCACTGCTTTGTCAAAGACTGCAACATCGTATTCAACTCGCCTAGCTCACTTACCCCACCAAAAGATGATGCACCTTGATTAGGTGTAGGAAAGGAAGGAGGCTTCTGAAAGCCTTGTTGAGCCCTATGAGGAGGGACATATGGCTGCTGCTGCTGCTGCGGAGGAGGGGTAGGATTGAGCACATTTTGACTTATCCACCTTACATTGGGATGGACTGCCCCTTGGTTATTATAGTAGGAACCCCCTCCTTGCCTGTATTGTTGAAAGGCATGGACCTGTTCCTTCTCCGTAAGACAGCCAACAGCAGTGTGACCGTCGTTGCTCCCACACCTCTCACATGTGACAGTTTCCCCTTTAGTAAGCAAATGAACCGTCTGAGGCTCCCCAGCAGAATGCAGCTCCAGCTTATCAAACCTAGCATTCATGGCTTCCGGCTGAGCCACAACTTGCTTATCGACTGCATGAACTGTTCTAATACCATCCATTGGGTTCCCATACTCAACACAGTGTGTCGCCATCTCTTCAATAAGAGCCCATCCCTTATCATCGTCGGTGTTCTTTTGAAATCTTCCGTTGGATGATGCATCAAGCATGGCTCTGTGATCATCGTATAGCCCATTGTAGAACTGATTGGACAGGAACCACGGATCAAAACCATGGTGAGGAATAGACCTCACCAACCTCTTGAAATGGCACCAAGCTTCATAGAAAGTTTCATCCGGTGCCTGTTTGAAACTTGTGATCTTGGCCCTCAGCTGATTAGTGCACTGCGGAGGGAAATATCTCTTATAAAAAGCAAGAGCAAGGCTCTCCCAGTCTGTGACCCTCGCAGCCGTGCGGTCCAAATCAGTCAACCACTCCCTGGCTGAGTCAATCAAAGAAAAAGGAAACAGAACCTCCTTAATCTTGTCTTGAGTTACCCCTTTTGTGGCGGGGATGGTAGAACAGTAATCCGTAAAGACCTCCATATGCTTCCTCGGGTCTTCACCTGCCACACCTCTAAAGAGATTTCTCTCCACCAGATTGATATAGGATGGAAGGATGTCAAATGTATTCCCATCCTCAGTCTAGAAATTGAAACCCTTTGGAATTGATGATGCTTTAGGCTCCGAATGACTAGCAATGTTCGGCATCTTTACTGGTTGGTTTACAGAACTTAAAGTATCTTCTTCAAAAGATGGATTTTCTGTAAATACGAAATGCTGAAGCTCTGGTTCGAAAGTACTCAAGGCTTCCTTTCGTGATTCTCTTTGCAGACGGAGTCTATGCCTGAACAGCCTCTCTGGTTCAGAATCAGCTGAAACTAACTCCAACCTGTCTGACCTGGACATACACAACACTGAAAGAAGATAAATAAGAACTGCCTCAAGGAATAAAAATTCCCTGAGACGGATAAAATAAATGAAACAAAGACAGATAGGGCAATTGCCTCCCCGGCAACGACGCCAAAATTTGACAGGGCTATCGTGTACCTATAAAAAATAACTAACTAAACTAACTATATAGCTAGGGAAGTCAAGTCGATCTCCACAGGGAGGCAAGATATCTGTAAGAGTCCATCTATTTGGCACAAAGGGGGGGGGGGGGGTGTTGTAATTGGTTTTCTAAACTAAAAGTGCAAAAGGAAGAGAAGCAAGGAAAGAGCAATAAAGGCAGAAAATGAGATTAAACTATCAATAGAGAGGGGACATGTCAGGATTTCGGTTCACTACGGTAGTCCAGTGACTCAACTGTAAACAATTTCGATAAATTACTGCGAGACGGATATGGAAAGGTCCTTCCGGTCCACTTTCTACCCTAGACTCCCACTAACTTAACTTCCGTCCTCGTCAGGGTAGTCTACTGTTCATAGCAGTTCTATTTAGTCCAATCTTCCGATCCAAGATTAAATTTAACCTGATTAAAAAGGTGACTCAGAAGCGTGCACTCAACTAAGTCGGTAAATACAGTTATATTGCTATGGGAACAGAATCTCACAAATAATTCATCTAACCTATTTACTACATCGTCACATTTCTACCGTAGATCCCCTAATCCTAACATGAAACAGATTAGCTACTCATGCTATTAATACTGTCAATACTAATAACAAATAAATAACTAATATTAAACATGATGAGACAATAATAAAATTGCATAAAAGGTAATTAGGGCAGAGAATTAAATGAAGCAAAACAAACAATTAAGATGAATAAAAGAAAGATTAATATTAAAAGGGAGAAAGAGATTACAATCGCAAGAATCCGGCGTAAAGAACAAACAAATCCGAGCGAGAAAATCCGAAAGCAAAAGTTACAGTGAAGAAGAAAAAGTAACGCAGTCTTGAGAGTGAAAGATGAATAATAGATAAAACTTAGATAGAATAGATGCTAATGACCTAGTTGAAGTACGTTTAAATAGAAAAAATGCTAAGTCTAATAACTAAAATGAGTTCACGGGCTAATTAAAGCCCACGACAGCCAAAACCACTCGATCGAGTAGTTTGAAACCACTCGATCGAGCATTTCTCCAGATAATCTACTCGATCGAGTAGAATTGTTGCTCGATCGAGTAACCTCTAATTCTAGCGCTTCTTGGTCGAGTAAAATATTACTCGATCAACCAACCAATGCCATAGAAACCACTCGATCGAGTATTCTTCTTCCAAAACAGCTCCAACTCGTGACCGACTTCCTCGTAGACCGTTCCTTCACGCATCCCAATGCAAGATCTCACTCTGAAAAATCCCGTCTTCTCAAAATGCATGCAAAAGGACGAAAATGGTACGATTCCACTACTTTTACGTCCATTCCTACAAAACGGATAAAACGAACCAAACTAGCCAATTCGGGGCAAAATGCAATATAAACAGTACGAAAGTACATAGCAACACGTGCTAAAATAGACTAAAAAGACTATACAAAATGTACGTATCAATGACGGTACCAAAAAATGTGTAAGGCTTGTGTTTACGATGAGTAGGTCGTAAACACGTGTCGGATTGTGACTTAGGAAGTCGAGTCGAGAATTTTAAGAGAGAAAAGAGGGGGCGGACACTCGCGTAAGTTCTCAAATGGTGGCATTTGAGGGGTATTTATAGGAGAATGAGTGGTTGTGTGAGTTTTGAGCGATGTGGCCACCTGCGCTGCTCAAAGAGGCGCGAGCCACGTCGCACGTCTTCGAGGTGTCTTGTCGTTTTTACACAAATGCAATCATCATTTGTTCTATCCTAGGATTTGTATGCACATGTTTGGTACTTGACCATTCATGATCCCGAGAAATCTTAACATGGAAGCATTTGAATGGTTTGTTTTTTTGTGTTTGACTCGGTTTGACTCGTTGTTGGAGTCGGGATTTGAATTTTGAGTCGATTTTTGGTCCGGTGTCGGTTTTGACTCTAGTTAGTGTCATTGCGATCCCGTCGTCATGTATTAAACACTACAGGTACTTTTGAAAAGTTTTGAAATGTTTTATTTTCGAAATCGTTTTAAGTTTTCCGACGTAAAGTTGTACACGAACTGTCGATCAAATGTTACGATTCCAAAGCATGTTGTAGTCCGATAATCATCGGGTGTTTGTTGGAGTCTCAGAAGATACTGGGTATCTACAGAGCCTCCACTTTGACCGAGGCTTGGACAGGGCGAAAGTCAAAGTAGAGCCCCCAGGTCAATCGAAGATTACAACCTGGAGACCCAAGCAACGTCGAGGTGGATCGAAATGATTCGAGCCAAGGACTTGCTGTCGGGGAGGGCGACGCCAAGGTGACTCGAGATTACAAGCCAAGGACCTGTCGTCGGGAACAGTTTAGAGTCTGTTGACTGTCCGTGCGGGTCATTTAAAGTCCGTTAGACTACGTACAAAAGCTCGCCAACCATAAGAAGGAGTCATACCTAAGGCATCTTCGGATATGTCCTTGCGTGTTTGTGGACAAAGGCTCCCCAGCTTTGGTAGGGAGTCGTATTCGAGGTATCTTCGGAATACGTCCTTGGGTTTTATCTTGCTCGCGGATAAATGCTCGCCAGCTGTGTTGCGGATATGAAGGGAGCTCACCCGCCGCGGTGCGTTGTAAGGCTTGCCAGCCATGGTGCGTAGTAAGGCTCGCCAGCCATGGTGCGTATATAAGGATGGCTCGCCAGCCGCGGTGCGTTGTAAGGCTCGCCGGACATGGTGCGTATATGAGGAGGGCTCGCCAGCCGTAGTGGGTTGTAAGGCTCGCTAGCCATGGTGCGTATATGAGGAGGGCTCGCCAGCCGCGGTGCATAGTAAGGCTCGCCAGCCATGGTGCGTATTTGAGGAGGGTTCGCTAGCCGCGATACATTGTAAGGCTCGCCAGCCATGGTGCGTATATGAGGAGGGCTCGCCAGCCGCGGTGAGTTGTAAGGCTCGCCGGCCATGGTGCGTATATGAGGAGGGCTCGCCAGCCGCGGTGCGTTATAAGGCTCGCTAGCCATGGTGCGTATATGAGGAGGGCTCGCCAGCCGCGGTGCGTTGTAAGGCTCGCCAGCCATGGTGCGTATGTGAGGAGGGCTCGCCAGCCGCGGTGCGTAGTAAGGCTCGCCAGCCATGGTGCGTATGTGAGGAGGGCTCGCCAGCCGCGGTGCGTAGTAAGGCTCGCCAGCCATGGTGCGTATATGAGGAGGACTCGCCAGCCGCGGTGCGTTGTAAGGCTCGCCAGCCATGGTGGGGTCGGTTGATCGACCGTGAGAATAGCCGCATTGGATGAACTTGTTTTGAAATAGCGAACTCTTGATGCCGCCGTGGAAATAGTGAGTTTTGAATTTCACTATTATGTTTTTGAAGTGACGGTTTAAGTTGCCGCCATTGAAATTTGAAGAAATAGTGAATTTTAATTTTCACTATTATTTTGAGGTGACGGTTTATGTTGCCGCCGCTGACATGTGAAGGAAATAGTGAATTTGAATTTTCACTATTATTTTTGAAGTTGAAATGGCGGTTTCCATCGCCGTTTTTTGAAATTTGAAGGAATAGTGAATTTTGAATTTTTACTATTATTGTTAAAATGAAGGTTTTAATTGCCGTCGTTTGAATTGTGAATTTTGAATTTTCACTATTATTGTTGAAGTTGAAATGGCGGTTTCAATCGCCGTTTTTTTGAAATTTGAAGGAATAGTGAATTTTGAATTTTTACTATTATTTCGAGATGACGGTTTTAATTGCCGTCGTTTGAATTTAGGGCTTATTATAGGAAATTGGGCCAAAGCCCAAAATTTCGCTGAATAAAGTAGGGAGCACCCCATTGAGGCGCGAGCTACTTGGCGAGGTAAGGGGGCTTCCCTATTTTTCTGTAAAAGACGCGAGATTGGTTTGCTCGCCATTCTTATTTTGCCTTCTTCATCCTCTGAATAAAACAAACAAAAACCACCGTTGTTGGTCTTCTTGCTTGTTCCAGTTCGTGCCATCGTTAACATGTCATATCGAGGTATGTATTTCCTCTTGAATCCATTTGAATTTGTTGGTCTTTTGATTGATTGAATTAGGGCGGAATTTTGTACCCTTAAAAATCGATTTGGGCATTTTTGATTGAGCCTATTTCGAGTGAAATTGATGATTGCATTAAGTTAGAAACTTGTTTAGGAGTATAGAGGTGCTTTTAGTTTGCATTTTGGTCCCCGTTTACGTCCCCTATGCTCGAAAAAACGTGAGTGAGGCGAAGAAACCGTCTCATTTCACAATGCCAAGTTTATTTTCTTGGGTAATGGGTCCCACTAGGTTGTATTGTAGTCGGGAAAGACTGTGTTTGCCATCGTGGACCTTTGTCGGGTGTTGTGGGCAAAAATTGGAATTTTCGCTTTTGAAGCGGTCTTCTGTCTGACGAAATAAGCGCCTGTCCGGGCTTGAATTGAGTCAGTTTGTCTTGAAATGGACCTTATTGGTAGTTTAGGTCGCTTTGAGATGTGGTAAAATCACGTTGCCTTGTTGTGGTCGTATTTTGAAATTTTGACCGGTTTGCGCTCAAGCTGGCGTAGAAATTGCCTTTTTGAGCTGTGGAAAAATACCTCATGACACCGGGAACGTATTTTGGGTTGTTGGCGGACCTTGTGTGGGTCTTGAGATGCCATTTTTGTTTGTTGTTGTTTTGACTCGTCTTTTGCTTGAAAAGAAGGGCGAGTCATTTTTTGTGCGTTTTTTGTGAATTGTTTTTGTTTGGTTGGGTTTCGGCGGGATTGCCCTTGTTTTGCTTTGCATGTTTTTTTTTGGGTTTGTCCATTTTACGCCGTCGTAATGCCAAATTTTTGGCTGACGTTCTTTGTTTGCAGGAGAGTGTTCGGGACCTATTGTGTCCCTTGCTGCGACTTTAGAGGACCTGTTTGGGACAAGGTTAGTTAGTACTCCCTCCAGTGCACCTGACGTGATAGTGGAGGACGCTTCTGAGGAGGAGGGGCCCTCCGAGGAGGCTGTTAGGCTGTTAGCCCCAGTGGTTTAAAGGGTGGGTATACTCATTCCCGTCTAGGTCTGTGATTCTAACCGCACCCCCTGGGAGTATGGATTTGACTAGAAATGGTCCGGCCCAATTAGGTTTGAATTTTCCCCGTGGGTCAACAGGTAAAAGAGCTCTAACCGATTTAAGTACTAAGTCTCCTTCTTTGATGTTTCTCGGCCTAACCCTTTTGTTGAAAGCTCGTTTGATACGTGCTTGATATGTTTGGACATTATGCAAGGCGCGTAGCCTACGTTCATCCAGGAGGATGAGTTCTTCATATCTATCCTTCTTCCAATCGGCTTCCGGAATTTGACTTTCTAGTAAAATACGCAAGGATGGTATTTCTAGCTGTTTGGTTGTACGGCTTCCATGCCGTAGGTCAAATAGAAAGGAGTAGCCCCAGTGGGCGTCCTGACAGATGTACGATACCCCCATAAAGCAAAGGGTATCTTGCTTGGCCAATCTCTATAGTTGTCAATCATTTTCTTGAGAATCGTGACAACATTCTTGTTTGCCGCCTCTACCGCGCCGTTAGTCTGTGGTCTATAGGGCGTAGAGTGGTGATGCTTAATCTTGTATTTGGCTAGCAATTGCTCGGTCTCGGCTTGGAAATGTGATCCGTTATCGCTAATGATTTCATGTGGGCAACCATATCGACAGATAATGTTGTTTTGTATGAACTTTGCCACATTTTTAGCTGTAAGACCAGTGTAGGAAGCCGCTTCTACCCATTTGGTGAAATAGTCAATCGCTACTAGAATGAAACAGTGACCTCCTGTTCCGGCCGGGGTTATCTTCCCGATTATGTCAATTCCCCATGCAGAAAATGGCCAAGGGGATGTCATTGTATAGAGTAATGAAGGAGGGACGTGTTGCACATTCCTGAAGATTTGGCAATTGTGGCAAT
This sequence comes from Silene latifolia, assembly GCF_048544455.1. Lineage (NCBI taxonomy): Eukaryota > Viridiplantae > Streptophyta > Magnoliopsida > Caryophyllales > Caryophyllaceae > Silene > Silene latifolia. The sequence goes on from NC_133526.1 coordinate 176,001,908, forward strand.
GTCTTACGTATTTGATGCAATCGGATTCCATTGTGGTCCAATAATATCCCAAACGTGTGATTTTCTTTGCCATCATGGGCCCGCTCATGTGAGGACCGCATTCTCCGTAGTGGACTTCTTCCATCACCTTTCGTGCCTATGAATGATCAAGGCAACGTAGGACTACACCAAGAGGTGTTCTTTTGTACAATTCTCCCTGCATGAGAATGTATTGGGAAGCTAGTAGGCGTATAGCACGTTGTCCCCTCTTGTCCATATCCGGTGGATAGGTACCATTAAGCTTAAAATTCAGGATTGCTTGGAACCAGGGTTCCTGTGCGATTTCCTCTTCATCGGTGATTTGGTGGACATAAGCCGGCTCTGACCGTCGTTCGATGCACAAAGGCATTTCCATCATGTGATCTGGCATATTGATCAAAGATGCAAGTTTCGCAAGAGCGTCTGCAAATTGATTTTCTTCCCGAGGTAGGTGTAGGTAGGTTACGTGATCAAAGAATTGAGCGACTTGGTCTATTCTAGCCTGATAAGGTGCGAGGCTTTCGATCCGGATTTTTCAAGAACCTGTAACTTGGTTGATGATAAGTGATGAATCCCCATGTACTCGGAGGTTTTTAATGGCTAAACTCACTGCCGCTTGTAGTCCAATGAGACAAGCTTCGTATTCTGCAGCATTGTTTGTCACCTCGAAGTCGAGTTTGACAGCAATTGGTGTATGCTCGCCTTCAGGAGAAATGAGCAACACTTCTATTCCGAATCCTCTTAAATTCGATGCTCCATCAAAGTATAGGTCCCAGGAGTCTATATCAGTTTGGAGTATATCCTCGTCTGGAAATGACCAAGTATCTATTGTTTGTGCGTCATTGATAGGATTTTCTGCGAAAAATTCGGCGACGACGCGACCTTTTATAACTTTCAGTGGCACGTATTTGAGGTCGACTCGAGAGCATCGGGTCCATCTTGCTAGACGTCCGTTGAGGACGGGTTTCTCGAAGAGGTATTTGACTGGATCCATTTTAGAGTATATTTTGACGGAGTAGCTAAGCATGTAATGGGGTAGCTTCTTCGTTGCCCACACAAGAGCGAGGCATGTCTTTTCGAGTTGTGAGTATTTGCACTCGTATTCCAAGAACTTCTTACTAAGATAGTAGATAGCTCTTTCTTCACTTCCTACAGTTTGAGCCAGCATGGCACCCATGGTGCATTTTTGCCATTCTTGTGAGATATAAACCAAGAGGTTGATCTCGTTGTGGTGGCATGAGTACTGGTGGTTTAGCCAATATCTCCTTGATTCGATCGAATGCCTTTTGACAATCATCATCCCACATGGTGTGGTCTGTTTTCTTGAGTTTCTTGAAGATAGGCTCACAAATCATCGTAAGTTTCGATATGAATCGACTTATATACTGCACCTTTCCCAGGAATCCTTTGACTTCTTTTTCTGTTTGAGGTTGTGGCATTTCGATCAGAGCTTTGATCTTGGAAGGATCTATTTCTATACCTCGTTGGCTAACGACGTATCCCAGGAGTTTGCCAGATGTTACCCCGAATGTGCATTTCTGAGGATCGAGTCTCATGTTGTATTTTCGTAGCCTTGCGAAGAACTCGCGAAGGTTCGCAATATGTCCTTCTCTTTCCTTGGATTTGACAATCATGTCATCTACGTACACCTCAACTTCTTTGTGCATCATGTCATGTAGGAGAGTAGTTGCGGTGCGTTGATATGTAGCTCCGGCGTTGATCAATCCGAACGTCATTACCGTATAGCAATAGGTTCCCCATTGGGTGTCAAATGCGGTCTTATGCATATCTTCCTTGGCCATCTTGATTTGATTATAACCCGCGTACCCATCCATGAAGGATAGTAATGCGTGGTCTGCAGTATTGTCCACCAGTATGTCGATGTGAGGTAGAGGGAAGTCATCTTTTGGACTTGCTTTGTTTAAGTCCCTAAAGTCAACACAAACACGGATTCTCCCATCCTTTTTGGGTACGGGTACTATGTTAGCTACCCAGTCAGAATACTCGGAAACTTTGATGAACCTGGCTTTGAATTGCTTGTCAACTTCTTCCTTAATCTTTAGAGCCCATTCTGTTCTCATTCGTCGAAGCTTCTGTTTCACAGGTTTGAAACCTGGCTTAATCGGAATCCTATGTTCAGCGATATCCCTGTCGATCCCTGGCATATCTTTGTAGGACCAAGCGAAAACGTCTTTAAATTCATTTAGGAGGTCTATGAAATCGGCCCTTTCGGTAGAGCTCAAGGTAGTCCCTATCCTAAGTTCTTGGGGTTCTAGTTCGGTTCCTACATTGATGGGTTCGGTGTCCTCTATTACTGGTCCCCCTTCCCCTTCCTGTAGTATTTCTTTGGCTACGTAGGGAGGTATTTCGATCGAGTCTGGGTCTTGGTCATCCTCAGTATCATCGTAAACAGAATTGCACTCAAGATAACACGAAGAGTAAGCAGAACCTGATTTATTCATATTAAAATTTGAGTAAAGTTGAAACAAAGAAGCCAACTGATCCATGGTCAGTGGCGGCAAAGGGACAGTGGTTGGGGCATTTCCCGAACTACTGTGACTACTCGAGACTAAGCTAGGAGAAACAAAGGGAGTGGGGATGACGACAGGAGTAGACTCTCTAATGACTTCTCTAGACTCCGACTCTGACTCCGACTCCGACTCGAACTCATCGTCTTCTGGTTCTCCTTTGAACATCTCTCCTTCTCCAGTGGTGAGCTTGAAGAGTCTTCCTTGATTGTTGGTCAATTTGATTGATTTTCTCCATCCTTTTCGCTTTGTCTTGCGTCGGTTTCTGTGATTAACGCGGTGGGGTTGAAGCGATCGTCTTGTAGTATCATGGTAATGATCTCATCCTGCGCGGCCCTAACAAATCGATCTTCTCCAAACAATAGGCTAACAGCTTGTTCGTCTAAGCAAGGTGCTTGACGGGTTTTGACGGTAGGAACCGTTTCTGGAGGGATAAAGTAGCAATCGTGAAAGATTTCGATTCCGGCTAGCTTCCTCTCGAGATAATGCCAAGGTTCGGGAAATCCGTGAAAGAGTTCTAGACTTCCTTCTTGAACAAAGTACCCATTTAAAGTAGGGAGATAGGGTCGCATTTGGATTCCTACGTTCTTGCGGTTTTGGACTTGGGTAAGCATTTCGAGAACCTCCTCTTTCGTGGGTTTGTACCCTAGTCCAAGTGGTATCCTCGTCGAGTTGCCTTCCTTGTATGGTGCGAAGGTATTCTTCCGAATAGGGTTCAAAGGCATTCCAGGGAAGTATCCCTGGGATTTGAGTATGTGGTTGACCACCAAGTTGGAGTAGGGATTATAGTATAAGGGTGCCAACTCACTTTCTATGACACTTACACTCTGGAAGCCCCCAAGTTCGTATACAGGATCTGCAAGGACTTGATTGTTCGATTGTTTTTCGATTATTGCCTTGATGGGTGACGAAGTGATCGTCACTACTTCGCCATTTAGTGGGATCTTGATCTTTTGATGAAGGGTGGATGTTACCGCTTTGGAAGCGTGAATCCAAGGCCTTCCCAGAAGTATGTTGAATGAAGCTTCAATGTCCACTATTTGGAAGTTAACCTTTCGTTCGATTGGTCCCGTGGCTATGGTTAGGTTGACAAGTCCTACTACTTTTCGTCGTGTACCGTCATACGCACGCACACCTTGATTGGTAGGGGTCCAATCCGACTCTTTCATGCCTAGCTTGTATGCCGTTTTGAGGGGTATGACGTTGACCGCATCATCGTCGGCCCAAACTCCATTGATTGCAGCTAATTCCGTCATTCTCATGATATCATCTTCTAGTCGTATGATTTGATCGACTAGTTTATCAACCACGGTGATTATTTCTTGCATAGTAGCGTTTTGAGGGAATATTAGTGGCATATGTTCTTCGGGTGTTGCGTTGGGATTGCGTAAAGTTGTTACCACGTTTTCTAATTCCCAAACTTGCCTATCTACACTCCTTGCCCATGTGATGAAGTCGGAAATGGTAGGGGAGATAGTAAAGTAGAACCCTTCATTCTCGATTGCATGAATTTCATTTTCGATTGGAGAAATGAGGTGTGAGCAATCTAAGGTAGATTCATCACTTGTGATCACTAGAACTCCAAGAGGATTCTGAATGTTGTTGGGTTTACCTCCCGGTGGTATTGGTAGTCGACCATCTTCAATCATGTCTTGAAGCACGTTTTTCAACTTGTAGCATTTTTCTGTGTCGTGCCCCTTGCCCCTATGGTATTCACAGTATGAATTCTCGTCCCAGAACTTGGACTTCCTTTCGGGTTCGGGAGTAGGTCCAATGGGTTGGAATTTACCTTGTTTCATTAACCTTTTTAGAGCGTTGGAGTAAGTGTCCCCAAGGTTTGTGAATTTCCTTGGTGGAGTAGTTTTCTTGGATGGCTCGAGAAGGTTAACTTCATCGGTCTTGCTAGTGGAGCCGTATGAACGACTTGTGGACCCTTGATATCCTCGGCCTACCGTTTTGGACAAGAGTCCTTTACGGATGTCATCTTTAATCCTTGTCCCTAGTACGGTCAAGTCCTTGAAAGTTTTGATGTTTTGGTATCTCAAATGATTGGCATAGATGGGTTTGAGATTATCCACAAACTTCTCCACAAGAGTAGCCTCATCCAGGCGTTCAACTAGTTGGGTACTAGTCTTCCTCCACCTACTTAGGAAGTCGGTGAATCCTTCTTTGTCGTTTTGGGTAAGAACCTCTAGAGTACGCATGTTGACTTGGATCTCGGCATTATCCGCATATTGTTTAGAGAACTCGATTGCGGCATCTTCCCAAGTAGCGACCTTCGTGTGATCTAAAGAGTAGAACCATTGCCTCGGGATGGTGTCAAGAGATGAAGGAAAGATCCTTAAGAACATCTCGGGTTTGATGCCTTTGATAGACATGTAATCCTTGAAGGCACGGATGTGGTTCAAAGGGTTCTCGTGTCTCTTGAATTTAGGGATATCCGTCATATTAAAGTTAGTTGGCAATTTGGAATTGACGGCCTCATATTTGCGATTGTTCTCCCTATAAATGTCATCCCCCTTAAGGTACATCAATTGCTCCTCTAAGTATTGGAGTCTTTTCTCAGCTACAGTCATCCCCATGAGAGGATTTTCATCCTTGGATTCGTTGTCAGAGTCACGTAGTACTTCACTTTCAAGAGGAGGTAACCTTCCTTCTACGGCATAGATACGGCCTTCGATGAGCTCAAGGAGGTCATAGGTTTGTTCTTGGGTAGCTTGCATTTGGGCTAGCGCGGCTAGGATTCGATCATTACCATCTTGAAGTTGGTGGAGATTTGTTTCATCACTTGATCCGGGCATCTTGGAAACTGGATAAGAGATCGGCGGCGAATCAAAACACGATCGACCATTCTAACACACTTGCTAAACGAAGAAATGTTTTGACTCGTGAAGTGGGTGTGTGCCACTTGTGTTGAGTGAGCTTTGAAGAAAGATAAGGTTTTTGAAAATGTGTGTCCTAGTCAACTATAGTGTATTTGTAGGAGTGGACTCGAAGTGAGGTTTTGAAATGGGCTTGTGGCCCGAATTTTGACACGATAAACGGACAGAGTTTTGACCGGATTTTGTGCTAATTAAAAGCCTATTTCGAAATTTTTGTTTTAAAAATGGGTCTTGATTTTTGAAGAAATCGTCATGGTTTTGTTTAGAAGTGGTGATCATGTAAGGTATACACATTTATACAGGCATTATAACGGGATGCTGAGTGCATTTAAAAGGGTTTTGGTTTAAAGGGTGGGTTGCCATACCGAACCGTCAAACCCGAAGTCTGTGGAGAGGCTCGTACCAAACAAGAGTAAGGCCGATTCCTAGTCCATTTCCTCAAGTAGTGAAGGCCCTTGATACAAACAAGAGTAAGCATCATGCTATGGATGACGTCAATCGCTATCCATCCTTATGCCCAAATAAGAATTATGACCGTTTAGACGGGACGATTGGTCGAATGGGTTGGGTTGGGCCTAGGAAGGCCGAATAAAACGGTCTAGGAAGACCGAGTTATAAAAACCGACAATTGTCTTGTACAAACTATTCCCTAACCTTGTTCAAGTTTCACCCTTGGCTACACGTAAGTGTATTGCCAGGAAGCAGTAGCAGAGCCGCGTCCTTTGGGAATAAGCGCGTGCAGACGCGTTCGCCTGCTTCCTTGGCCCGGCCCGTGAAGCCGTAATTGCAAGCCGTTAATGTTAATTGGTGATTTTAATGATCAATTGGTATTATCTACTCGGATGGAAGTGATTAATGGATTATTTAACATATGAATGGGTCATGAAAACAGTAAAACATGGATGAGACGGAATTAAACGAATTAACATAAGATGGAATAATGATAGAAGTGAAAAACATTAATGAATCAAACAAATTAATTCAATTAACTAAGTTAGATACGATGGATTAATGACGAATATATGATGAATACAACAAAAGACAGGTGAAAACTATATCAAAGACGAATTCCAGAAACCCAATATTTGAGGAATTGAATCTCTACAACCCGGGATTGAATTTAATGACGAAAACCCGCAAATATTGGATTACTTGGGATTTAAGTCGAATTTGTGATGGATAAAACATGTTAATGATGATGATTATAATATACATGTGAATCATACTCTGTTACGATGAAGAATTAACAAACAAACGAAACAAATAAAAGAAACTTGAAGAATAACAGAGGACGAACGAAGAAGAAAAGAAGCAGGAACTGCGGCAGCCTCACGAAGAGGCGCAGCAGGAACTGCGCTCCTTCGAAGAGGTGCAGCAGTTGCTGCGTCCTTTCTCGACGGTTATCTACTGGAAATCCGTAAAAAGAGGTTTTAAAGCATGGTTTTAGAAATCGGTTTTAATGGTATTTTCGACATAAACCTTACAATTGTGATACAATAAATAAGATACAATAAATAAAAGAGAGATTATACACCCTCAGACTTACATGTTGACGAAACGAGAAGGACTAAGATATCGATTAGTGATGCTCGACGCGAATGCAAAGAAAGTGCCCTCGTAAGAGGAAAACGATTAATTAATTAAGTTGATTGATGTGTAGTTGGTCAAATTGGTCGGTCATGCAAACGGGGAGGCTGGTACTCAGAAGGATCCGAGCTTACGTGGTCGAAAGTTCAAGCACGTAGACGCCAAAAAGTAAGAACAAAGTCTAGAATGCAAAGGGAGAAGAGAAGGGCGGACACTCGCGTGAGAAATATGAGGAGCGAAGGCTCCTATTTATACTAATCACGTGGAGGAATTAGGGTTTCGGAGACTCTTTGGAAGTGAATCTCGGAAAGATATGAAAAAGATACGAGAAATACGCAGAAAAGGGCCTGGGAAGAGGCGCAGCAGACACTGCGTCTCTTGGAAGAGGCGCAGCACCTGCTGCGTCTGTTCCCAAGTGGTTTCCTCCTGCGGAAGAAAGATTTCCGTGTTTGAGTTATGGTAGGACGGAAATAATTCGGTTTTCCTTAATATCTCATGTGAATATTACGGGAAATTGTTTACTAAATGATAAAATTTATGGAATATGGAATAGAAATATCCGGAACATTCCAGAACATTCTGACTCGGGATTTAACGGTTATCAGAAAATGGAGACGGTTTTAGGCCCGGACTCCGAATGTACTCTAATTACTGTCAAAACGACGTGCACGGACGTAGATGACAACTAAGAGGTAGACATTAATATTTGAGCAATCACTTGACGATAATCTTACGAATTGTCACAAATCGTTCCGCGTACCAAACATGCGGCCCAATCATCACCGGGTGGTTTGCGAGAGGTGCAGAAATGAGGTATCTACAGGTGGCTGCTTGGCGGGACATTCACAGGTCTTCAATTAGGTCGAACCTGTGTCTGATTCGTGCCATGTTGGATCGGTACTGGGATACGACGTCGTCGTTCCACATGGAGTTCGGGGAGGTCGGTGTGACCTAAGAGGATTTCGCCATGATATCCGGCCTCCCTTGTGGCGAGACGCCTGTTGAGTTCACACAGACACCGGAGAGAGTGTCTTCTCCTGCGGTTACTCGTCTGATTGGGGCTGTTTTGCCCGAGCCTTCTGGCGTTACTCCGTACCTGATCGCGAGCTCGTATGTGAGAGACCACTTCAGAGGGAGAGTGGTGGGTTACGCTCCGGCGCCGTTGGCGAGTCCGGAGGCTGAGGCTAGAGCTGCCGCACAGGAGGCGCGGTTGTGGTTGTGGTACTTCTTAGGTGCCACGTAATTTGGGGACAAGGGTGAGCGCTTGTCTACCAAGGTACTTCCTCTGCTTGCTGACCTTGACACTTTGGGTCAGTTTGATTGGGTTACGCCGGCTTTGGCGAGTTTTACCCGGTACATGTACGTAGCGGTGCATCCGGAGGCAGCGAGGGATGGTAGTGCCCTGCTTTGGTTGGTCCCAGCCTCATCTTGGAGGTACGAGTATTTTTTGTAGTATTTATTTTGATTTTGATTTTCGCAATTGTTGGAAAGATTAGCTGATTTGTGTTTGCTGTGTTTAGTTATAGGCTTGGTTGTATGCTTACTTCGTCCCTCTGCGTCCGGGGACCACTGGTGGTGTCCCTTCGACTTACCCTGCCGTGAGGGCTTGGACGGTGGTTCGGAAGAAGTCGATTAAGTCGACTTACGAGGACAGCAGGCGTCGTGTGAACGCCCTTCGAGTTGTCGCGTAAGTAGTTCTTCCTTACTCGTTCTATTTTCCAGAAACAGATAGGGATAGGATGACTAAGTAGCTTAGGAAGCCCCTAGTTACCTAATTAGTTTTTCTTTTGTAGTTCGTCAGGTGGCCTTGAGGGCACTACACAGAGGTGCCGGCCGCTGTCAGGGAGCGTTTGCGACCTCGCAGCTCCCAGCGTCTGTACCTTGAGACGGCGATCGAGCCGGTTTGGTACCTCGGCGAGCATTTAGCTCGTCAGTGCTTTACTGAGACTTCCGTGGTACCAGTCGATCCGCCTAGGGTGTTGTTCTAGGAGCCGACACCCGACGAGGTCGAGGAGCAGCTTCACGGTCAGGGAGGTGAGGAGCTGTTGCGGCGGGAGGTCGACTACGACACCTTCCGGTTGTCGAGGCTTGTCTGGTACCCGATCGAGGTATGTTTTCCTCTGTTCTTTTGTTTTCATTACCTCTTTTGATAGGAGGGCCTGTTACCTTTGATGTGGACCCAAATTGCAGGGGGTCGATGCGTTGAAGAGGACTCATCTCCCAGTTTTTCCGGCGGAGACCACCTTTCAGGGACGGGCAGTGAGGAGCTACAGCTGCACCTGCCAGAGCCTGCGGTCGCTGAAGTGACCGACGTCGGCATGGAGTGAAGGTTGAGTGTTCTGAGGGTGAGTTACTGATCTGAACATTTTTCCTCATTTATGTTTTGCCTTGCATAGTATTGAAGGACCTTCTTGGTTGTAGGTGGTGACCGCTAGTCATCAGGCTTTGTGGCGGATGGCTAACCGGTGGAGGGCACTTGCTGGTGACCTGGCTGCGAGGGAGGCTCGACTTGCTCAGGTACGTTTTGTATGTTATTTTTGTGTATTTTGTGTTGCATTTCACGTTTTTAGATCTTAATGATCTGTATTGTGTTTTGCAGGGTACTGCGGATCCGACGGAGCTTGCTCGGGTCCGTTCTGAGTTGGACATAGCCAGGTCGTCGATCGAGGCCCAGGGGTTGGTGATCACCAGTCGAGACCAGGTGCTGAGGCGTCGTGACTCGTGAGGACGCGTTGCGGAGCCGAGATGCGGAGATTGCTTCCCTCAGGGCTCAGTTGGCTGCGGCGGAGGAGCTTCGCGTCACGATGGAGTACGAGTGTAACACCCCGTATTTTATTAAGTTGGATAAAATTCTTTTAATTGCTATTTTGAATTTAATTACATCATTTAACGATTTATATATATATGCTTAGCTAATTAATTAATTTCATCATAATTCGATACGTTAATTTTAATAATCATTAATAAGTTTATTTAAAGTTAGTTCGAGTTTATTGAAGTTAGTTCGAGTTTATTTATTTAATAATTTCCGTTTCTTTACGAGTCCTTATGAAAGTTGTTTTAAGTGAACCCGAGATGGATTTTGGGAACAAAACCGTCCAATTAGCTATTTTGAGCTTATTTCACTAAATTAGCAATTTTTATTAATATCCGTTAGTTTTGTAAAAATCGCTAATAATTCCGATTCAAGTTGATATTGTATTATTTACGTTAACTAGCTGAGTTTATTTTATTTTCACTCATTAAATTTATTTATTATTGATTCCGTTTTATTACTGAAACTTTTACTTAAACCGGTTAAAATTAAATCGAAACGGTTTTAATAACTATCGAAGTTTCTTAACGATGAAGAAACGTACGTATAATAAATAGCAGGCAGGCAAGCTGCTCCCCCATTTCCACGTCTCTTTCTTCTTCTCGTTTCTTCTTTCTTCATATTTTTTTTCCCTGTTTCAGTTTTTGGATCTTCAAAATCGATATCGTCACTCCGTTTGTCATCCGTTTTCAACTATTTTTGTTCCATAGCGCTCCTCTCGTCGTTCTCGTCAATCCGTTGTAAGTAAAATTCATTTTCGTCATGTATTTTTACAAACTCATTTATATTTTCAGCTTTATTTATTATAAGACGGTTGTATGTACTAAAATAGACGGTCTGGTAGAAGATTAAAAAGGTAACGATAACGGATTACTCGATATTACTTGTAAAATATGTTTATTTCGAATGCTGGTTAGTCTGTTTTATAATTGAGACGGTGTATAATTATATATAGGGATCCTTATGGATGTTAATTAGTCAGTTGTATAGTTGAGACGGTGTATACTGATATGTGGAGATGATTGAGACGGTGTATACTGACCTCTAGGGATCATTTGGGATGCTAGCTAGTAAGTGGTATATTTAAGACGGTGTATGCTGACATGTATGGATTGTTTTGGGTGATAATTGGTGTGTTTTATAGTTGAGACGGTGTATACCGACATGTAGGGATTGTTTTGACCGATTTGGACTCGTGTTGGGGCGATTTTTGTAGTCTTTAGGGTCATTTTTTGAGTTGCTTTATACTTGTGGATTTCCGCTCTAAAACCGTTTTAAATGCTGACTTAGTTGGCTCAGCTAGGACTGTTTTTAGGCGCGAGAATGGAGTCTTAAGGGGACGATTGGTACTCTGTTTTGGGCAGGGACGAGAGCTGTCATCGTGGGTTTTCACTTTGCATTTGAGGACTGGAGTTGGGGTCGAACTTAGGCATCTTTTGGGTTCTGTTTTGGACTGATTTTTGGGTCAGGTTATGAAGTAGGGTGAAGGGTGGCTATGGGTAGTCGGGTGGTGGTCGTGTCGGACTCCTTATGGCTTGCTTTTAGGCGAGTTTGATGGCCGTGGCCTAGCTAAGTCACGAGTTTGAGGCCATGTGTAGTTGGTGGTTAGGCCGAGTTTGAGATTGTCATAATAACTTTTGAGTCGTGTCCATAAATTGTTTTGACGCTAGTTTGGTTTATTTAAAATATAATTAAATTAATTTCCGTCTCATATTTTATATAAAGATAATTCGTTAATATCGTCCTTTCACATAATTATTTTAGGTGGCTCATATGTGGTTGAAGATGAAGAGTAATTTTGGGTTTTAGAAGCTTTCTCAAGTTATTACTTGTCTCTTTGCTAGCGTAAGGTAACTATTCCGAGTTACTCGACGAATTAATGTCACATTAGTAGCTGATGTTGTGTTTGTTGTTTGTTAAGTATTTAGGTGATTGATAATGTGTTACTTTCGTTTTTCACATGATAGAAATTGGAAATAGCATGAGAATAATATTGCGATAAAATTTGTAATTTGGGCCAAAGTAGGCCAAGACTCTGAGCTGGGCCAGATTGACCGAACGACTTTGGTCAAACTAGGTTTAAACCAGTCAGCCTCGATTTGACCGATGACCCGTCGCGGGACTCGGGTCGAGGGTTTGTCTTTGAGGTGAGATTGGTTGTTATTGGAAATTTCATGTTATGTCTTGATAATTATAATTATCATTTCACATGTTGGTTGTTGGATGAATTGGCTGCCTTATACTTCAGTCTTGTTGCCTCTTTGCCATTTTAGCTTGTTCTCATGAATTATGAAATTAACGGTTAGCTGGAATTTGGATTATTATTGATAATGGAGATATTGTTGGATTGTCAGCTGAATTGGGTATCCTACTTGTCTTGTGTGGTGTGGGCTAAAGTATTCAAGCTGGGACTAGCTGGGACTAGGTCCTAGGTGAGTATTTCGGCCTTCATCATAGATAGGTCATTATAGTCTTTGACGAGTGTATGTTCACCGCTTAATAGCCTCTCGTGTTCCCGACTTGGTGGGTTTATATCCAAGTTGGGGCATGACCTCGTTACTTATTTTGAGAGTAAGTGGTCAGCTTAAGTACTAGCCAACCCTTTGGTGGACTCCTTAGGGTACTCACTTTGTTTTAGAAAAATTGTGGGTCTTGGGTGCGGTGGTGTGTATCCGCATGTCTAGGTCTCTTGATTTTAGGCTAGGGTTGTGTTGTGTCTTGGCCATGTTTTGATAGAACCTCCGAGCCAAGATACCGGTTCGATTACCTTCCCTACCTCGTGGTATAGACTCGAGTTCTGAGTGACTATTGACCGTACTAAGAACTTATGCCCTGTCTTTGATATATTGCCCTTTCTTGTTTGATGATTCTATGAATCATAGAAGGTGAGATGCAAGCCGGCTATGGTTGATAGAGTTTGGATTCCTGGATGTTATGTGATTCACATGATAGTGTAGTATGAGTCGGTCTAGTATTCACTGGCTAGGACTATGTGTTGTTATATTGTTGTTCACATGATAAGCACGATTGTCTAGCATCTTTATGCTAAGGCTATGTGTTATTCATATTCATATTCTTATGTTTACATGTTATATTAATTATGACATTTCGTGGTCGGGAGAACTCGGAGTTACTCCCCACCGACCGTGGCTTTCGTATTTGTATAAAATGCGAAATGATGTAGGTGATGCATATATGGGGTACATGGACGAGCTAGCGAGCAAAGTAACCTTGGAACCTAGACTGGCTTTATTTTATTGTGACCCTTAAACACTTTTTATGTCACATACATTTTAGGGACATATGTCTCCCTTTCTCATATTTGGTTTGTATAACTTTGTTTCGCGACTTTAGCGATATTTCATTCATGAGATTTATTTTGGACCTTGCATGTTTGACACCTTCCCTTTTGGATATCTTTATAACAGGTTCAGGTTTTAAAAATTACAGGTTTTTACTATAATGAACCTATTACAAACATATCCATGCAGTTTTATTCTAGAATTACGTGTTTACTTTTCCGCAATAAATGAGGGTGTCACAGTTGGTATCAGAGCATATTTGCTCCCGACGCACGTTTGTGCACCCCAATATAAATAACTTGACCTTAAAATAATAAACTTGAGAGATGGGTAGGATGGGTAGACTTAGGACCTTATGTTGTAGTCTCTTTGTGTTTGCTCTTTGTTAGGTACTAACCTGTTTGTTGATTGTCATTTAATAATTGTTGCGTTCTTGGATCTATGACCGTGGGCTTATCTATAGCTAATGAAGTATAACCCTTTTTATAAAAAAATTTTTTTGAACTAAAGGTTTTGAAAATATTTTAATGTTTTTCACTGGTTTTAACGTCAATTAGTGTTAAAGCTTGTTATTGGAGACGTCTGATAATTAGTTTTATCATTTGTTGGTGTAAAAATGTATTTTTATGTCTTTGAATTGGAATATTGATGTTCTTGAGTGATCGCCAAGAGTATCTCCGTTCCATTGAAAGGACACTTATATTTTACGAAGATCAAGATTTAGTGCCTATTGCTGAGGATTGAAGATTTGTTCAACCTTTGAAGAATGCTTCTACTTCCTTGAAGATGTTTCTCGTTCTTTTGTATCTCGCCTTATTCTTAATCTCTTGGTGCCTATCCTACTTCTAAACTCTCTATTCTTCTTCCTAGGAAGTTACATTTGTATCCTTCCAACTTGTCCTTTCACCCTTGCTAATCCTCCCTTAACGCCTTTTAGATAGTTCTCTTTCTTTTGTGGGGTGTTAACCTTGATTGGATAATTTGGCTTGTGGAGTTATTTCTGGTTGACCTATAACCCCGGTTTTGAGAAGTTGTGATATTGGAAGGACTTAGGTAGTGTGGTGAGACGTACTTGGGGATTCTTATACCTAACCCCTTGGTAATGTGAGTATAAGTGATAGGTGGAATTATGTGTGTTAAGAGTGAGTTGCCTATGTTACTAAAGTTATAGAACTTGGCTTTATTATTTTTGTTTGGGATTTGAAAGCTTAGTAGGTTGAGCGTTGTTACCTTAGGAGTAAACATAAGATAAGTTGAGAATATGAATTTGGAAGAAAACTCATTTTTAGATGTTAACAATCCCGTATAGGTTGGTGATGTGATTTGATGTTAGTTGTTCTTTGAGAACTTTGTTGAGAAGTCTTTGTCAATTCATTCTTTGGTTTTTTAAAACATTGAGGTTGTGTCGAGTGCTTGAGATAAAGAGATGCTTTTATACTTGAGTGGTAGATTTGATTTAGGGAAATCCTAATATGTGATAAGATAGGTGGGAGAAGTATCTAACCGATTTATCACCCCTTAAGCGAGCGTTTATTTTACCTTGACCCTTGTTTGGGATTTGGTCGTTTTGTCATGAAGGTACAATACCATAATAGGCGTGACCTTGTTAGAGAGAACCTTAAGTTTTAGGAAGCGTATGGTTTAAGCCTTAAAATCCTCTTTCATACCTTTAATCGTTTTCCTCCCTTTCGTTCATACTTTGGTTGGATTTGATTCTTAAGTATAAAAGTTTACTCGTTATTTCCTTGTCTTGAATACCTCCCTAATTCTAATATCTCTTATTGGTTGTTAACTAGTTATCTTTATGATTCGACTCTTTTAGTATCACATCTTGACATATTCATATATCCCTTTTTAAATTTCCTATCATTTCCTGACCTGGTTATTACCCTTTGTTTCCTTAGTGGAGTGATGACATTGTTGTTTGAGATTTGAGTATCTGGCATTTCCTTGTTGTCTAATTTTCCTTTCTCCTTGATCATAAGCGTTACCGTTCATACCTCTTTTCCTCGCTTCATCTTGCTTCTCCTTTAAGTTTGACACTCGTATCTTGTGAAACTCTATCTTTGACATCCTTGTAATTTTGACTTCAATATCTACCCTATGAAATTCATTATAGCTCTCTTGAGGCTTAAGTTTGAGCTCTCTTAACATACTTTGTTTTTATGCTATCTAAGTTACTTTCCTTTTTGTACAACTTCTAAACTTTCAAGCTACCAGTTTCGATTCATTCTTAAAAGTTTATGTCACTTCTGCAAACCTAACCTATTTTTAAGGATTCGAAAATGAAAATTTGATTTAATTCCATATTTGTTCCTTGAGTATAGACTTCTTTATCATGATTTTAATCGCTAAACCCGAGATTTTTGTAAATTTTATCCAATTTCTATTCACTTTGATCAAATCATAATGCCTTTGTCAAAGTTTAATATTATATTTCAGGAATTTAACTCCCCTTTTAGTTTAAAGGTGAAACCTTTATTTCTATTTTGGCTTTTTGCAAAAGAAAATTTGAGTAGATTACCTTTCTCTTATTTTGATTTTAACGTTGATCGGATGTTAGAACTAGTTATTGGAAACG
The DNA here is from genome assembly GCF_048544455.1 of Silene latifolia. Taxonomy (NCBI): domain Eukaryota; kingdom Viridiplantae; phylum Streptophyta; class Magnoliopsida; order Caryophyllales; family Caryophyllaceae; genus Silene; species Silene latifolia. The sequence goes on from NC_133526.1 coordinate 176,017,621, forward strand.
TTTTATAACTTGTTCTACGCTTGTCGGCGAATAGTTTTTGTTTTAAATTTGTCTCTGACTTGGAAAGTTAGCGTTCTTGTGTGCACGACAAGAGCAATTTCGTTCCATGAATGAGACTTATACTTTTGAAAACTCTTCATTAATGTTTTTGAAAGTATTTTGATTTTTGATTTATACAAATGATTTGCCTTTGACCTTATCTTGGATTTGGAATGTGATGTTCTTGAATGCGCAACGAGAACACTTTCGTTCCTCTGATGAGAGTCTGGTTCTGTCGGAAAATTTTAGTTGAAGTTCTTGAAAGAATTTTGATTCTTACGATAAGTGACCTTTAAAATGTTTTGGTTACCGATTCCAATTCCAGTTTTATTTTTATAACCTTTCATTTATACTTTCAAGTTTCGAGGACGAAACTTTTTAAAAGATGGGGTGATTGTAACACCCCGTATTTTATTAAGTTGGATAAAATTCTTTTAATTGCTATTTTGAATTTAATTACATCATTTAACGATTTATATATATATGCTTAGCTAATTAATTAATTTCATCATAATTCGATACGTTAATTTTAATAATCATTAATAAGTTTATTTAAAATTAGTTCGAGTTTATTGAAGTTAGTTCGAGTTTATTTATTTAATAATTTCCGTTTCTTTACGAGTCCTTATGAAAGTTGTTTTAAGTGAACCCGAGATGGATTTTGGGAACAAAACCGTCCAATTAGCTATTTTGAGCTTATTTCACTAAATTAGCAATTTTTATTAATATCCGTTAGTTTTGTAAAAATCGCTAATAATTCCGATTCAAGTTGATATTGTATTATTTACGTTAACTAGCTGAGTTTATTTTATTTTCACTCATTAAATTTATTTATTATTGATTCCGTTTTATTACTGAAACTTTTACTTAAACCGGTTAAATTTAAATCGAAACGGTTTTAATAACTATCGAAGTTTCTTAACGATGAAGAAACGTACGTATAATAAATAGCAGGCAGGCAAGCTGCTCCCCCATTTCCACGTCTCTTTCTTCTTCTCGTTTCTTCTTTCTTCATATTTTTTTTCCCTGTTTCAGTTTTTGGATCTTCAAAATCGATATCGTCACTCCGTTTGTCATCCGTTTTCAACTATTTTTGTTCCATAGCGCTCCTCTCGTCGTTCTCGTCAATCCGTTGTAAGTAAAATTCATTTTCGTCATGTATTTTTACAAACCCATTTATATTTTCAGCTTTATTTATTATTAGACGGTTGTATGTACTAAAATAGACGGTCTGGTAGAAGATTAAAAAGGTAACGATAACGGATTACTCGATATTACTTGTAAAATATGTTTATTTCGAATGCTGGTTAGTCTGTTTTATAATTGAGACGGTGTATAATTATATATAGGGATCCTTATGGATGTTAATTAGTCAGTTGTATAGTTGAGACGGTGTATACTGATATGTGGAGATGATTGAGACGGTGTATACTGACCTCTAGGGATCATTTGGGATGCTAGCTAGTAAGTGGTATATTTAAGATGGTGTATGCTGACATGTATGGATTGTTTTGGGTGATAATTGGTGTGTTTTATAGTTGAGACGGTGTATACCGACATGTAGGGATTGTTTTGGACTGATTTGGACTCGTGTTGGGCGATTTTTGTAGTCTTTAGGGTCTGTTTTTGAGTTGCTTTATACTTGTGGATTTCCGCTCTAAAACCGTTTTAAATGCTGACTTAGTTGGCTCAGCTAGGACTGTTTTTAAGCGCGAGAATGGAGTCTTAAGGGGACGATTGGTACTCTGTTTTGGGCAGGGACGAGAGCTGTCATCGTGGGTTTTCACTTTGCATTTGAGGACGGGAGTTGGGGTCGAACTTAGGCATCTTTTGGGTTCTGTTTTGAACTGATTTTTGGGTCAGGTTATGAAGTAGGGTGAAGGGTGGCTATGGGTAGTCGGGTGGTGGTCGTGTCGGACTCCTTATGGCTTGCTTTTAGGCGAGTTTGATGGCCGTGGCCTAGCTAAGTCACGAGTTTGAGGCCATGTGTAGTTGGTGGTTAGGCCGAGTTTGAGATTGTCATAATAACTTTTGAGTCGTGTCCATAAATTGTTTTGACGCTAGTTTGGTTTATTTAAAATATAATTAAATTAATTTCCGTCTCATATTTTATATAAAGATAATTCGTTAATATCGTCCTTTCACATAATTATTTTAGGTGGCTCATATGTGGTTGAAGATGAAGAGTAATTTTGGGTTTTAGAAGCTTTCTCAAGTTATTACTTGTCTCTTTGCTAGCGTAAGGTAACTATTCCGAGTTACTCGACGAATTAATGTCACATTAGTAGGTGATGTTGTGTTTGTTGTTTGATAAGTGTTTAGGTGATTGATAATGTGTTACTTTCGTTTTTCACATGATAGAAATTGGAAATAGCATGAGAATAATATTGCGATAAAATTTGTAATTTGGGCCAAAGTAGGCCAAGACTCGAGTGGGCAGATTGACCGAACGAGTTTGGTCAAACTAGGTTTAAAAAGTCGCCTCGATTTGACCGATGACCCGTCGCGGGACTCGGGTCGAGGGTTTGTCTTTGAGGTGAGATTGGTTGTTATTGGAAATTTCATGTTATGTCTTGATAATTGTAATTATCATTTCACATGTTGGTTGTTGGATGAATTGGTTGCCTTATACTTCAGTCTTGTTGCCTCTTTGCCATTTTAGCTTGTTCTCATGAATTATGAAATTAACGGTTAGCTGGAATTTGGATTATTATTGATAATGGAGATATTGTTGGATTGTCAGCTGAATTGGGTATCCTACTTGTCTTGTGTGGTGTGGGCTAAAGTATTCAAGCTGGGACTAGCTGGGACTAGGTCCTAGGTGAGTATTTCGGCCTTCATCATAGATAGGTCATTATAGTCTTTGACGAGTGTATGTTCACCGCTTAATAGCCTCTGTGTTCCGACTTGGTGGGTTTATATCCAAGTTGGGGCATGACCTCGTTACTTATTTTGAGAGTAAGTGGTCAGCTTAAGTACTAGCCAACCCTTTGGTGGACTCCTTAGGGTACTCACTTTGTTTTAGAAAAATTGTGGGTCTTGGGTGCGGTGGTGTGTATCCGCATGTCTAGGTCTGCGCAGATTTTAGGCTAGGGTTGTGTTGTGTCTTGGCCATGTTTTGATAGAACCTCTGAGCCAAGATACCGGTTCGATTACCTTCCCTACCTCGTGGTATAGACTCGAGTTACAGAGTGACTATTGACCGTACTAAGAACTTATGCCTGTCTTTGATATATTGCCCTTTCTTGTTTGATGATTCTATGAATCATAGAAGGTGAGATGCAAGCCGGCTATGGTTGATAGAGTTTGGATTCCTGGATGTTATGTGATTCACATGATAGTGTAGTATGAGTCGGTCTAGTATTCACTGGCTAGGACTATGTGTTGTTATATTGTTGTTCACATGATAAGCACGATTGTCTAGCATCTTTATGCTAAGGCTATGTGTTATTCATATTCATATTCTTATGTTTACATGTTATATTAATTATGACATTTCGTGGCTGGGAGAACTCGGAGTTACTCCCCACTGACTGTGGCTTTCGTATTTGTATAAAATGCGAATGACAGGTAGGTGATGCATATATGGGGTACATGGACGAGCTAGCGAGCAAAGTAACCTTGGAACCTAGACTGGCTTTATTTTATTGTGACCCTTAAACACTTTTTATGTCACATACATTTTAGGGACATATGTCTCCCTTTCTCATATTTGGTTTGTATAACTTTGTTTCGCGACTTTAGCGATATTTCATTCATGAGATTTATTTTGGACCTTGCATGTTTGACACCTTCCCTTTTGGATATCTTTATAACAGGTTCAGGTTTTAAAAATTACAGGTTTTTACTATAATGAACCTATTACAAACATATCCATGCAGTTTTATTCTAGAATTACGTGTTTACTTTTCCGCAATAAATGAGGGTGTCACAACGAGACGCTGGAGAGTTGTCCGGAGAGGGAGCCCGAGCAGATGATGGTGTCTGCCTTGCCCGCGACTCCTCGTGAGACCGAGACTGGTCCGACGGGAGGTGCTGAGTAGTTGTAGTTGTTGTCCGTGTCTTGGACTCTTGTTTGTACACATTTACATTTTGCGTGAGGCGGTTTGTATATATGTATTTTTGGATTGTGGTTTATTTTGTGATTTTTGGCTTTTTTGTGTTGTGTTTCAGAGAAGCGCTGTCGACCGTCAGTTCCACTTTTGCTTTCCACCAGTTCCTGCATCGTTAGTGTAGAAAACAGGCGACATGTAGCACATACGCATAAATGTAAACACGTAAAAAGCATTTGATTGAAAACAAAAATTAACCACGATGACTCGAAGTTAAAATTTGGAATTTGAAATGATATTTTGAAAATTCCGCGACAAGCCGTCACGTTTGGACTTCTCAAAAGGAATTGATTTGAAAATTTGAGCAATTAACTCGTGTCTTGAATTAAATTGCATTGAAATTGTTGAAATTGATTTGTGACTTGAAAAAAATTCAAACTCAAACCGCCAAGGGTGAATTTTAGAATAGATTTTTGCGAGTGTATTTGATTTGATTTTTGTGAGATCAAGACTCGAATTTGTGAGTGCTTGAATTTTTGAGGAAAACTGATGTTGTGTTATCAATTTTCGATTTTTATTTTTTGCTGGAAAAATTGCGAAAAAGCGAAAAAAATTTCGGAATTTCGACTGACATGGAAACGACCCGTTGCGGATCGGGGCGACTAGCTCTTCCTCCTTTAAAAAAGAAAGAAAAATCTGTACATTTAGAGCTGTGTCGTAGAAATCGTGTCGGATTTCGTAAAACGCGAAAACAAGGAAATGTGAGTGTGAGGAAACACAAAATGTCCTGGACCATCCCGAAGAGGCGCGAGCATTCCGGCGGGAGGTTTGAGGTGTCAGGAGAAAACACAACTTTAAAGGAACAATTCAAGGTGGGAATCCTGAGAATAGGCCCAAAAAGGCGCGAGCCACTTGGCGATAGGAAGCAACTCTCCCTTTTTTCTGAAAACACGCTGATTGTTTTTTATAAATAGTGATGTTTGTGCTTCATTTTTTCATCATCCGAAACACGAAAAACATCTCTACAAAACCTCTTCTTCTTCCACAAAAATATTTCATGGATGCCTTTGAGAATGCGTTGCGACAATGGTGCCGGGATTTGTCGCCTCCCGAGAAGTATCAACTTGTTTGCATGGGAGTTGGTCAATTGTTGGTGCTTCGTCAAGTCAAGGTGCAATCCTCATTTCTCGAAGCATGTTCTCGGTTTTGGGATTCGAAACATAACGTTTTTGTCTTCCTGAAAGGTGAAATTTGTCCTCTTGCCGAAGAAATTGGGGCCATTGGTGGGTGGCCGGGTTGTGTTCCGGTGCTTCCTCCGACTCGGTTGTGTTACAAGGAGAAATTCCGTTCAATGTTGGGTTTGTCGATAAGTCAAGTCAACTTTCTTCTTGCTCCTCATGGTGTGGATATGTTGGCTCTCATCAAGATTTTCTTAAACCGATTGGATGCCAATGTTTCGGAGGTGGCTAGGAGAAGGGCTCTTGCCTTTTGCCTTGTCCATGTATACCTCTTTGTTGATGCTTTGAAGAAGGAGGGGCCAAGATGCTATGGTAGCATGACCCTTGTACATGTAGTTGAGCAAATGAAGCATGGTAGAGATCCATCATGGTTGGTACTCGGCGAGATCATCCAAGCTTTAGACAAGGAGGGCTCTTGTGGAGAAGCTCCCTCGTTTGGATCTCCAAGGATCCTCCAAGTGTGGCTATTGGAGAGGCTAAGGTATGTAGAGCCTCCGGTTGATTCTTCCTCTTATTCCTTCTGTCACCTTACCATGAGGAAGAAGTTGTACTCGGATAGCTTTGCTTCCAACGAGGCTTATTGGGCCGCGAGATTGGCGAAGGAGGGTGCTCCTCACATCCGTTGGGTGGTGCCATGTTGGCACTTGAGGTCCTTCACGGGGTTGCCCGCTTCGGATGCTAGTCCTCGTTCTTTGATGGTGGTGGGTTTGAAGGTTGCCTACTTCATTTATCCCGAAAGGCTCATGAGGCAAATGGGGAGTCAACAGAAGGTGCCCGCTCAAGATACCCCTGTCCAAGAGAATGTTTTCTGAAACTCCGAGCTTGTGGAGGTCTTCGAAAGATGGTGGGCCACTCGGCCTCTTTGGGAGGTACCAAACCCCGTTGCCGCGACATGGGTGACTCCCGCTTATGTCAAGTGGTCAAGAGCTTCGTCCTTGGGAGAGAGGTCCAAATACCGTAAGGACGAGGTTGTTGACTTGAAGTATCGAGAGGTTGGCAAGGCCAACCGTGCCTTCTTTGAGGATTATGCTGATGGAGCGAGCCCGGATGTGATGAGGCCACCAAAGAGGAGAAGCTCGGGACCCAAAGATGTAGTGGGCCGTGTATGGGCTCGCTTTGGATCGAGCATGGGGTCTTGCAAAAGACCGGAGGCCGTCGCCGTTGTAGATCCGGTAAGGATCCGTTCCGAAGAGGAAGTTCATGCTAGGCGGGCCAACAAGAAGAACAAGGGGAAGATGTACCCTGAGGCAAAAGGCAAGGGTAGAACGGAAGAATGAAGACCTCAATTACCCACTTTATTATTATGTTGTATTATTGTTGTGAGTTTTTATTATGTTGTACTAGCTATGTTTTGTGTGTTTTGTGCTAGTTTTATTATGTGGGGTGTTTTAGTCGACACCTTAGCTTTGACAAGTTGTAGACTCGTCGAGCTTTATTTTTTGTTGAATTTGTAATCCCTCCCATTATTAATTAAATAAGAGGATTGCTTGTGTTAAAATTGCGAATGCTTGTTTCTTCCATCCATTTTGTAAAGGCAATTCGGTTTGATTCGTCCTAAACATTTGCACTTGGGAAGGTGGGATTTTTGTAGGAAGGGAGAAAGGATTCTTTTGTATTTTTGTGAGAAAAGGAATGTTTTTCTCTCTTTTTTCACTACAACAAATCATCACTTGCGCCACGAATTATGCCACGGGAACTCATAATTCGTGGCTAAATTTTGCTTAGCCACGGGAAAAACATATTCATTATTTTGGAAAAAAATTTATGCCACGGGATAACTTTTCCCGTGGCAAAAAGTCACTTCCGCCACGAATTAAGTTACACCCGTGACAAATAATCATTTTAGCCACGGCCTATGTCACACCCGTGGCGAAATTTTATTTAGTCACGAATTGTTCCGTGGCAAATATTTTTTTAGCCACGAACAAACAAACACCCGTGGCGAGTATCTTTTCCGACTTAAATCTGAATGAAATTTAATCAAATATAATAATATGAAAATACATTTGAATATAAAAATTTAGAAACACTTTGATTAATTTAATTAATATTTTTTATAGTTTTATTTACTTTAATAAGTAATTTTAAAATTTTATAAACTTATATGCAAGCAAAGAAAAGTTTATCGTCTAATTTTTTGATTTTTTTCAGATCACATTTATGTTTTGTAGGTTTTTCAAAATATTGATAATTTAAAAAAATTGTTTTAATATATACTCTGTTTATTAAAGTCGTGAATTTCTTTTACTTTTTCAAATTAAACTTTATAATCTTGAATAACAATCTTAAATGATCGTATCACATTTAAAGATATAGCATATCAAATTGAATAAAAAAGTTATTTACCATCTATCTTTGAAAATCCAAAATTAATATATTGTTAAACTATTTCATTCAAAATTTTATTTCCAACTTTATTTGTAGGATATTTATAGAAAAAATTGAATTTGATATAAAATTTACGGAAATTTCCCATGGTACCCTCGAACTTTGCCAGATTACGCATGGTACCCCTTATTTTAAGTTTTTACATATGTTGCCCTTGTGTTTACCTTTTTCATTCCCAGAATACTCTTTGGGGAAATTTCGTCATAACGTCGTTACTCCTATAAGTAATTTGATGAGTAATTGTGTATGTTATGTTGTTATTGTTATATTATTTAGGTACTAAATGTTAGTTTATTTGACAAAATAAGGATTTAGGTATTATTAGATGATGAATTGATAGTGTATTAGATAACAAAAAAAGGCGTCACAAGGCATATGAGTAGCGGCGTTATGACGAAAGTTTGTCAAAAGGTATTCTGAGACTGAAAAACGTAAATACAGGGGTACCATATGTAAAAACTTTTAAAAAAGGGTACCATATGTAATCTGTCAAAATTCGAGGGTACCGTGAAAAATTTACGTAAAATTTAACTTGCTGAGAAAAAAAATTGGGAATTTTTTTTCATTGAAAATGAGTGCATCACACGGAAAAATATATAAATTATAATAATTTACAGTCACATGTACAAATAATGTGAAAATTTTAAGAAAAGAAACGATAAATCATAACAAAGAGAAATCAGTTTAGGAAAATAAGCGATTCTTTTGTACAATAATCTTTTTCGTGGTTTTTGGGTAAAAAAGTGACTATTTTTTGGTTAATAGTGATCACTTTGGGGAAAAAAGACCTTTAATTATAAAAAGCGGTCATTATTTTACCAAAAAATGGTCTCATTTTTCATATCGCAGGTACAACGGTTATACAATAGAATTTGCGAAGAAAAATATACGAAAAAATGAGTACATGAGAAATGAAAATAAGTATGTCGATAAACAAAAGAAATAAAAAATTGTTAGGAAAACACAATTAATTTCACTTTTTGGAGAAAATGGTTTACTGACTTGGGCAAAAAAAATGATGTCAAAATCATTAATCAGGAGGTTAATGTCGAAAATTTAATTGTTTCGGCCAAAATAATGTTTTTCCATAAAAATTGTAAAACATGTAACATTTATGTAATTAAATAGTACTAAAGGTAAGATTTGAAAGAAAAAAATAAACTTAAAAGGATTCAAAGTGCTAATTATATCAACAAAGGTAACATTCAATTTCGGTGGCACATCAAAATAACTCTACGGTTAAGCGTGCTCAGGTGAGAGTAGTGTTGGGATGGGTGACCTCCTGGGAAGCCTCTCCGATGCTCACAAATGCATGACTCGTGAAACGAAATAACGTTCAAATGAATCAAGTTAACTAGCGAAACAATTACCTAGATTGTCACGGTTCCGTATATGATAAAATACCCATTGTGAAAAATAAATAAATTATTTTACGTTTTATTTATTTAATTTTCATATATATTATTTGCCACGGGAATTATTTTTTCGCCACGGGAAATTTCTTTGGCCACGGGAGTTATTAGCCACGAGAGAATCCGTGGCAAAAAATTCAATAATAGCCACGTTCTTGTTTTTCCCGTGGCTATCCCTTTGCCACGGCCACTTGCGCCACGGAAGGTATTCCCGTGGCAAAATGCTTGCGCCACGAATTTAGCCGTGGCCCAAGTGCTCATTTGTAGTAGTGTTTTTTGAGTTGGTATGGGTGATTGATTTTTTATTATGGGGATGGTTGTATCCTTCTTGTGTAAGAAAGGACTGCCTACGTATCCACCTGAAGAGGTGAAATCAAACCATGATCGTAGTTCGAAATGTCTTGTCATTTTTTGGGTTTTGTGGTTGCATCCTTCATGTGTAAGAAGGACTGCCTACGTATCCACCCGAAGAGGTGAAATCAAACCATGCTCGTAGTTCAGGGGTTTTGTAAATTTTGATTGGGTTTTGTGGTTGTATCTCTCATGTATAAGAGAGATTGCCTACGTATCCACCTAAAGAGGTGAAATCAAACCATGTTCGTAGTTCAGGAGGGTTTTTTTTTGTTTTAGTGCAAATGGATGTTGCCTTTGACAGATCAAAGGACATTTGAAACGGGCAAGGTGCCGCAACTTAGACTCGATAAAACTAGCAATTTCAAATCAGAATGCGTTGAGGAACTTGACTTGAAAAGGGTTAAGGTGGTTGCTAGTTGTAAAACTAGGGTTAGGTCGCCGGTTGCTACGGTTCAAGGGTAGTATTTCTTGAGTTGGTCTAGGTTGGCCGGGTTTGTAAAATCCTCCCCGTCTAGGTCACTCAGTCTCACTCAACCCCCTGAAAGTATTTTCTTGACCAGGTATGGCCCAGCCTAGTTGGGTTTGAATTTTCCCCTCGGATCGACGGGTAATGGTGCTCGAACTGATTTGAGGACCAAGTCACCCTCCTTGATGTTCCTGGGTTTAACCTTCTTGTTGAATGCCTGTTGTATATGTCGTTGGTATAGTTGGACGTTGTGCAAGGCAATGAGCCGCCGCTCGTCAAGAAGAGTGAGTTGCTCGCACCTTCGACAGGTTTATTCCACCTCAGGGACTTGACTCTCCAGTAGGATGCGTAGAGAAGGGACCTCTAATTCTACCGGTTGAGCCGCCTCCATATCGTATGCTAGGTAGAAGGGTGTGGTGCCTGTCGGTGTTCAGATGGAGGTTCGATATCCCCAGAGTGCGAATGGGAGTTTGCTCGGCCAATCGCGGTAGTTGTCTTGCATTTTCTTGATGATGGTGACAAGAGTTTTGTTCGCTGCCTCCACCGCTCCGTTGGTTTGTGGACGGTAGGGGGATGATCGATGTCGTTTGATCTTGTATTTGTCCAGCAAGGCCCGAGTTTCCGCCCGAAAGCGAGAGCCTTGATCACTGATGATTTCATGGGGTACCCCATATCGGCAGATGACGTTGTTTTGGATGAACTTGGCCACTTGTTTGGCGGTCAAGACTGCTTATGACTTTGCTTTCACCTATTTAGTGAAGTAGTCGATGGTGGTATGTGTTGTATGTTGGCGAAGATTTGGCAGTTGTGGCAATGTTTGACGTAGTTGCGGTAATCGGCTTCCATGGTGGTCCAATAGTAACCTAACCGCATGATTTTTCGGGTAAGCATCATTGTGCTCATGTGAGGGCCACATTCTACGTTGTGGACCTCTCCCATGACCTTTTTGGCTTTGTGATGGTCAATGCAAAGGAGGAGAATCCCTTGGGGTGTTCTTTTTTATAGTTGATCTTGGTTTATCACGAATTATGATGCAAGTAATCAGATGGCTCTTTGTCCTCTTGGGTCAGAGTTAGGAGAGAATTCATTTTTGGTTTTATAGTTGAGGATGGCTTGGTACTAGGGTTCGACATGGCTTTCCTCGTCATTGTTGATGGCGCAAATGTGAGCTGGCTCGCTCCTTCTCTCGACACTTGGTCGAAGAACTCGACCTCTTGATTGATTTTCACTCGGTAGAGAGCTAAGCTGTCACTTCGGATTTTCCATGATCTGGACACCTGATTGATGATGAGCGAGGAGTTTCCGTAGACCCTCAGTCTCTTGATGCCAAGTGTTATGGCTGCTTGTAGGCCGATGAGGCATGCTTCATATTCAGCGGCATTGTTGGTGATGGCGAAGTCTAGCTTGACCGAGATCGAAACATGTTCTCCTTCCGGCGATATTAGAAGGATTCCTACCCCGAAGCCTCTCAGATTAGGTGCACCATTAAAGTATAGGTCCCATGCGTCGGAGTCGGCACAAAGGATATCCTCGTCAGGAAGTGACCATGTGTCGATCGCTGGATCCTCGTTGACGGGATTTTCGGCCAGGAAATCGGCGACTGCCCTTCCCTTGATAACCTTGAGGGGTACAAACTTGAGATCAAACTCGGACAACATGAGTGTCCATCTAGACAGCCTTCTGTTTAGTACGGGTTTCTCGAAGATGTATTTGACCGGGTCCATCTTGGAATAGATGTGGATCGTGTAGCTGAGCATGTAATGCCGCAGCTTCTTTGTTGACCATACTAGGGAAAGGCATGTCTTTTCCAGTTGGGTGTACCTTATCTCGTACTCAATGAACTTTTTGCTGATGTAGTAGATGGCTCATTCTTCACCCGACGATTGTTTGTGCTAGCATTGCTCCCATGGGTGTGTCCGTGATAGTCAGGTATAGGGATAAGGGAATCCCTTGTTGAGGTGGCATGAGGACAGGAGGTTCGGATAGGATTTCCTTTATCCCGTCGAAGGCCTTTTGACAGTCGTCGTCCAATCGGTGTGATCGGAGGCGCAGAGCTTCTTGAAGATTGGTTCACAAATCATGGTGACCTTGGCTATGAAGCGGCTGATGTATTGAACCTGACCGAGAAATCCCTAAATCTCCTTCTCATTCTTAGGCCGTGGAATTTGTTGAAGGGCTTTGATTTTGGTTGGATCAATCTCAATGCCTCTCTTGCTGACGACATGTCCCAAGAGTTTTCCGGAGGTGACCCCGAATGCACATTTCTGAGGATTTAGTCTCATGTTGTATTTCCGCAGACGAGCGAAGAACTTCCGAAGGGCGTTGATGTGGCCGTCCCGTTCTTTTGATTTGACGATCATATCATCGACATATACCTCTACCTTCTTATGCATCATATCATGTAGGAGAGTGGTAGCGGTTCTTTGATAGGTTGCTCCGGCATTGATGAGGCCGAAAGGCATGATCATGTAGCAGTATGTACCCCACTGTGTAGTGAATGCAGTCTTGTGCATGTCTTCCTCAGCCATTTTGATCTGGTTGTACCCAACATACCCGTCCATGAATGATAAGAGAGTATGCTCGGCGGTATTATCCACCAGAATGTCACCATGTGGCAAAGGGAAGTCGTTCTTTGGACTCGCCTTGTTCAGATCCCTGAAGTCGACGCAAACCCGAATTCTTCCGTCTTTCTTGGGTACAGGCATGATGTTGGCCACCCTGTCAGAGTGCTCAGACACTTTGATGAACCCGGCCTTGAACTGTTTATCCACTTCTTCTTTGATTTTCAAGGCCCATTTAGGACGCATCCGGTGCAGTTTTTGCTTCACGGGTTTAGCTCCGGGTTTGATGGGTATCCGGTGCTCTGCAATTTCCCTGTCAATCCCAGGCATATCTTTGTAGGACCAGGCGAATACATCCTTGTATTCGTGGAGGAGGTCAATGAACTATTGTCTTTCCGAGGGGTCAAGGGTTGTCCCTATCCTAAGTTCTTGAGGTGTGTTGTCGGTTCCTACGTTAATAGGTTCGGTCTCCTCAATGATGGGGGTTCTGGTTTCCCGTTTGTCAAGTTCTTTGGCTAGGTGAGATGGATAGTCAATCAAGTCAAATTCCTCAAAGTCATTCAGAATTGCATTGCAGTTAAATTGAGTCGAGTTATAAGCAAACTTAGCATTCATTAAGTTGACACGAGCGAAAAGCTCGGAGAGGACAGACATCTCATGGTCAGTCAGAGGTGACACAGCAGAGGAGGTGACCCCTAGAACAGGCTCCAGGTTGTCACCTTCCATGGGAGTGGGGATGACCCTAGTTGACTCAGCCTCTGAAGTAACCACAAGCTTGTGATAAAACAGCGGGAAGGGGACCTCGACTGGGGCATCAGAAGTGTTAGGAGCTATGGCAGACTCTAACTCCAACTCAGACTCAGATTCTTCTTTACTTCCCTCTTTGAATATATGGCCTTCTCCAGTTGTGATCTTGAGAATGCGGCCTTGACGATCAGTCCATTTGACAGTTTTTCTCCAGCCCTGTGTAGCTTTCTCTGGGTCAGTATCAGAGATTAAGGCGGTGGGGTCAAACTGGTTGTCCTTCAGAGCAATGTTGATGATGTCCTCATAGTCGAGGTGCTTGATGTTTTCCTCTCCAAAGAGGAGAGTGACCGCTTGTCCGTCGAGGCATGGGGACGACTTAGAATCGGTTGATGCAGCTTCGGTGTTGTTGGGGATGAAGTAGCAGTTGTTTAGGTATTTTTTACCAAGTTGATTGATTAGGGTCAATGCGGTCTTACTCGTTGGTTGATTGTATGAATGTTCGTATGTTGATAAGTAAATAGAAAAATAAAGTACGTAATGTGAATTGACACGCAAGATTTGGTGACGCAGAAAACCAATGTGGGAACATTCGCGGGAGGGACGGTACCCTGCCAAATATCGCACTATAGGTGGATAGGAGGATGATTACAATTGAAATGTAAAGCTAATCCTGCTGGCGCTAGGCGTCAGGCCTGCAAGATCTTGGACGAATGTATATTTGTGTATAAGAATTTGCTAATGCCGTGGTGTTGATGTGTGTGTGGATGCGTTGTTGAATGCCTTTCTTGATTTGCTTCCTTGGCTATTTATAGGGTGAGAACCCTAGATATGTCCTACTTTGATTATGGAAAGGAGATATTATTTCCATAAGAACTCTTTCCATACTTGGCCGCCTTCCTCAATTCTCCCTGATCTCCCTAACTTCTCCCTAACTCGTCTTTCTTTAATCCGGACATCTCCTCTGTTGGGCCTCTGGTCTTCTTTCAGCCCGTTCCTCCTTTTCCTAATCACGGGCTTCCTTCCTCCTTATCACTCCTCCCATAGCCTTTCATTTTATTAAGTGGGCCTTCCTTATCATGCCCAAATTTCTTGTGAAGTACGCTCCGAGGTGTCGAGCAAGGAATTTACGTAGTCAAATGCTAAACCCTAAGCCGTCATTTGTACTTCTTTTCATGCAGCTCCATCACGTCAGCCGCCCTTTTCCTCTTTACTCGCACCCTACTCCCTGTCTCTTCCTTTATAATCTCAACCCCCACTTTGTACTTTCATTTACTCCAAATCATTTCAAAAACACTCCTTCTCTCTAAACCCTCGATCTTCCTTTTTTTCTACCATGCCGTCTTCACTGTTCCGCTCTCCATCGTCACTTCCAATAGGTATTCTTCCCCTTTCCTCCGTTAATTTCCATTTTCTCTTTCTTCACCATGGGTAAAACCCGATCAACCTCTGCACTTGCTGACCGTAATCTTGACCCAACCTTTCCTTCTCGGGGACTCTTTAAATATCCCCACGACTGTGATTCTGCTTTGACTGCTGCTGACATTCCCACGATCAAGGGTTTGCTTGGTCTTGGTGACGGGGTGGATATTGCCATCCCTGAACCGGGACAGAAAGCCGACGCCCTTCGTCCCGGATGGGTTTGTTTTTATTTGTACCCGTTTAAATACGGCCTCCGTTTTCCATTTCCCAAACTCATCCAAGATTTTATCTTTACCAATAATTTTGCCATGGCACAAATTTCGGCTGCCATATGGAGGGTTCTTCTTTACTCCCTGGCCGCCGGTCAGAACACTGGTAAATCTATCACTCTGGGTGACCTAGCCCATATGTAAAACATCAGGTCCCTGGGTAGGGGCCAATTCTCATTCCGGGGCCGTGGAGAGGCTCCCTTCAAACACGTGTGCAAATCCCGTGATGAGAAATGGTTTGAGGACTTCTTCTTC
This sequence comes from Silene latifolia, assembly GCF_048544455.1. Classification (NCBI taxonomy): domain Eukaryota; kingdom Viridiplantae; phylum Streptophyta; class Magnoliopsida; order Caryophyllales; family Caryophyllaceae; genus Silene; species Silene latifolia. The sequence goes on from NC_133526.1 coordinate 176,032,821, forward strand.
GTGAGGAAGGACTCTATCCAGCCTCCTGCCGATTACATCTTCGAGAAATGGGTTATAACTTCGAGTAAGTAGCCTTCCTGTCACCTGATTTCTTTTATCTCGCTGCTTACTAGCTTACTTCATCGTCTTCGTGCAGGCCCTTGTGACCTAACCCGCATTGGTGCCAAGATCCCTGCCTGCAGCAAATTGTTCAGTATCTCTGAATCTGAGAAAAAATTCCCAGACATGTTCCCTGGTTTTTCACCTGTTTCCTCCTCCAACCCTCCTCAGTCGGCTCACAGTATGTCTTCTGATAAGACTTCCACAACCGTTTTAATTTGCATGCTGTTTCTCCTGATGTATTAAGTATCCTGACGCCTGAGATGATGTCTGCTTGCAGGCTCCAAAGTCGATCCATTAGAAATCATCCTCCAAAGTGCCAAAAGGAAGAGGTTTTCTGCCAGTCCTGACGTGGCATCCGCCTCTAAGAGGAACGCTCTTGCTGCCTCTTTCCATACTCCTCCTACGTTTTCCAGTTCTGCTGCACCCGAGCCCTTGGAGGTTGACCCATTGTCTCGTCATCCGCCTACTCCTCCTGTCAGCCCTCGTGCTTCATGTAGCAGAGGCATTACTGCTCATTTCCGAGAAGGTTTTGGGAATGTGGACAAGGTGCCATACTGGCCGGAGATCGACCAGTTGCTCTTCCCTCCTCTGAAGGAGACATTTTTGGAGTTCTCCCCAGAGGAGATGGCTGAGAACGACGTGCACAACGCCTTCATGGTAAATGTTCTTCATCTTCCACCTGTTTATTTGCTTTTGTTTAGATTTCTCTTACTGACTTCTGACTTGCTTGCCCAGACCCTTCAGTCTGCACTCTATAACAGAAAGATGATCAACATAGTGCAGACCACCAGCCGTGCCACCAACGCAAAAAACCAGGAGCTGAAAGGGACTATTGCCGATTTGGCGCAGCAACGGTCTGATCTGAAGGAGCGTGTGGTGGAGTTGAAGACTGAGCTTGCTGTCACCAAGAAGAAGCTGAGGAAGGGGCTGATCAGCTGGCTCGCACTCAAGAGGTGTGCAAAGACTTTCTCGACTCCCTCAAGCGCTCGATGAGAAGATCGCCGAGCTGATCTCCCTGGCCACCAATGTTGTTGCCTATGCTACCTGGCGGGGAAAAATCAGCGGGATGCGTGCTGCTCTGGAGGAGGCTCCCACCCAGCAAGCTATAGAGGAGGAGGAGAAATAACTGGAGATGCTCTATCCCATCCGACCTGATCTGAGTGCGCTGATGTCTGAAGTTGGGGAGGTGAATTCTCCTGCATTGGCTGAGCAAGCTGCTGGAGGTGACGCTGGAATGTCCAGGATGATCGCGACGGAGGTCGGAAGCTATGGCACCGAGGATATGCAACGGGGCGGTACACAAACAGAGGTCAACAGGCAGAAGAGGTGCCAGAGGTGGAGGTCATTAATGTGACCGATAATTAAGTTGTCGTTTTTTTTTATCAATGAACGTTTTGGCACTCTGGCCCAGAGGTGGCAGACTTGTAAGTTTTAAACTCTTTCTGGCTGTTCCGCCAAGGTGGCGGTTAAAACTCAGGGGCCGTATTTTGGCCATATTTTGAAATATCCTTGCCGCGGTTTTGGCAAGGTTTAATTTATATCTTGTGCTTGTTTCTTAGATCGATTCCCTTAGTTTAGGAAGTTGCCGTGTTAGCCTGCTTGGCTGATTTAGACGAGTCTTGTCATCCTGAAAAGGCTGACGTTCTAACTCAGCTAGCTGCCGTGTCAGCCTGATGGCTGATTTAGGCATATGCCGCAATGTAAGGAGGAGGGGCCGTGTCAACCTAAGAGCCTGATTTAGACCAGCCTGGTCAGCCTGAAGAGGCTGATCTAGACTAAGCTAGCTGCCGTGTCAGCCTGATGGCTGATTTAGGCGTATGCCGCAGTTTTGGACTACTTAACCTTGTTCATGGCGCAAGGCGTGTTCATCACGTTTAAAGCCAACAGGGGCGTAATTTAGGCAAGTTTATCGTTATTCTAGGACCAATGGGACGCTGCAGGATTCTGGTAGCGTAGAGATCCCTACGTTCCATGTTCGTGTGCATGCATGCTGGGTCCCTGATTAATTGCGATTAGTGCGAGTTACGTCCAGGGGGTGGTATCAGGGGTAGCTGGGTAAGCGTGTTTAGCTGTCAACCAGGCTCCCTTTCGTATATTCCACAGTCCGCCTGGTGAGGGTGCTCCTTGTGGAGAAAATAGGTTAGGCATGTTGGAGTGCCATGTGCCTTGTCACCCCGCGTTGGCAGTTGACAGTCCCGCTAGATATCCTTTCAAAGTACCATAGACACTAGGACTCAGAGTAATGTACCTAGAGAAGCCTGGAAATAGGAAAATCTATTAAAATGTTGTGAAATACCTGTCGCCATCTCATGGGGTACCAGAGCAATTGTGGTCCCAGGACGCTGCCAGACCACACCATCTAATAACATTTTAAAGTTTTAAAAAGAGCTAGAGACACCAGAAATAAAAGTGAAATTGGCAGTATGCCTACTACCGGATTTTTATTTTAACTTTAAAAATGATTTGGCTTTTCATAGTACATCATTCTGAAGGCTAAAGTCTACTTATTATTAAAAGTAATATCTCTTCAGGTGAAGTATGTTCCATGGGTGTTGTATGATTTGACCGTCCATAGTCATCAGTTTGTATGCACCATGGCCAACAACTCCTTCTACCTGGTATGGTCCTTCCCATTTGTAGGCGAATTTGCCTGCTTTTCGATTTTTGGTGTTTTGAAACACCTCTCGGAGAACCAGGTCTCCTACCTCCAGGAGCCTGACTTTCACATTTTTGTTATAACTCCTTGCCACTGACTGTTTGTAGGCAGCCAAACGGATTTTTGCGCTTGCTCGCAACTCGTCAATCGTGTCCAGGCTTCTGACCATCTCTGCACTCTTCAGTTCCCCCGTCATATTTTCATACCTGTGAGTGGGAACTGGAACCTCTGATGGAATGACTGCTTCCGCGCCAAACACCAGGCTGAAGGGTGTTTGACCTGTTGCTATCTTTGGTGTTGTTGTGTCCGACCATAACACTAGTGGCAATTCATCTGCCCACTTTCCTCCTAACTCCTGTAACCTCCTTCTCAGATTGTCCATGACAATTTTGTTGCTGGACTCAGCTTGCCCGTTGGACTTTGGAGTCCTGGGTGCTGACTTTTTTAGGGTGATGTTCCACCTGGCACAGTATCCCTCGGTATCGTTGGAGATGAATTGTGAGCCATTGTCACATATGATTTCTGATAGGATACCAAACCTGTAAATGATGTTTCATTTTATAAACGAAATGACCTGTTTATCTTTTACTTCTGTGAATGCTTCTGCCTATATCCACTTGGAGAAGTAATCTGTCATTGCCAGCATCTAGGTTCTGTTTCCTGTGGCTCGTGGCAGAGGTCCTACTATGTCCATGCCCCATGCCATGAATGGCCAGGGAGAAATGATAGGGTGCAAGCGTTCTGCTGGCTGATGGATCATTGGTGCTGAGCGCTGGCAGCCGTCACATTTGCGTGCGTACACTGTTGCATCTGCCTTCATTGTAGCCCAGTAGTATCCCTGTCTGAGGGCTTTATTTTCCAGACTCCTGCCCCCTGCATGGTTTCCACATTCACCACTGTGGAGAGCATGTAACACAGTCTACGCCTCCTCCCTATCCAGACACCGTAGGTAGGGGTCTGCTAGAGATTTCCTGAATAGTATATCGTCAATAAGTATGAACCTGGAAGCCTTTACTCTGAAAGCTCTCACTTCTTTCTTGTCATCTGGCAGCTTGTTATGACGCAGCCAGTCTAGGTAAGGTGTACGCCAATCCCAGTCACTTGCTTGTTCGGCGATCTGGTCAGGCGGCTGCGTGGTTGGCTGAGAGTTCTCACCTTCCTCTGTAACTGCTTGGACTCCTTCCTCGTCCTGTGAATCCTCCAGTTCACCTTTATCTATTTCATCTGCCTTCTGGATGGAAGGCTCTAGCATGTGTGCTATTGGAATGCTGGATAGTTCTGTTGGCTTGAATGTTGCCCCCAGAGTTGCTAAAGCGTCTGCTTCCACGTTCTGATCTCTGGGGATCTGCCTAAGCTTGCAAGTTTCGAATTTCTGTTTTAACTCCTTTGCTACTTTTAGGTATGCAATCATCTTCGAATCTCTGGCTATAAACTCATTATTCACGTGGTTGACTATTAGTAGAGAGTCACTGGATATGAGCAGATGCCCGACCCCTAACTCCTGAGCTAGCTTCATTCCCAATATCAAGGCCTCGTATTCTGTTTCATTGTTGGTTGCTTTGAATTCACACCTTATTGCTTGTGCTATCAGGTCTCCCTGTGGTGATCGCAGGATTAACCCTACACCTGCCCCCCCTTTGGTTGGAGGCTCCGTCAATGTGCATATGCCAAACCTCTGTCTCCCTGCTCCCCTCTAAGGTGAGGATCTCCGCATCTGCCAGATTCTGGATGGCTGGGCTGAAGTCTGACACGAAGTCGGCAAGTGCTTGCGATTTGATTGTTGTTCTGGGGTCGTACTGGATATCATACCCACTGAGGTGTACAGACCATTTTGACATTCTGCCTGATAGTTCAGGCTTCCTCATGATAGATTTTAGCGGGTAGTTGGTCACGACATGTATGATGTGGGACTCGAAATAAGGGCGCAGTTTGCGAGATGCTACTACCAATGCTAGTATTAACTTTTCAAGTGATGTGTACCTGGTGTCTTCCGGCAGCAGAGACTTACTTACGTAGTATACTGGCTTCTTCTCCTTTTCCTGCTCTCTGACGAGAACAACACTCACTGTCACCTCTGTGACGGCCAGGTATAGGAATAGTGGTTCTCCTGGCTTTGGCTTCGATAGCAGCGGAGGGCTGCTGAGGTAGTGTTTCAACTCTCTGAAGGCTTGCTCGTGATCCGAGGTCCATTCAAACTTCTGGCTTTTCCTTAGTACGTCGTAAAACAGCCTGCATTTATCTGAAGATCTTGAAATGAACCTGTTCAGGGCTGCTACCTTTCCAGCTAGTCTTTGAACATCTTTAGGCTTCTCGGGTGACTTTAGTTGTAAGACTGACTTTGATCCGCTTCGATCTTTGGCCTCTATCCCTCTTTGAGTTACAATGTAGCCTAAGAATTTGCCAGAAGATACTCCGAAGGTGCATTTAGATGGGTTTAGCTTCATTTTGTATTCCCTGAGGGTGCTGAATGTTTCTGCCAGATGCCGCATGTGATCTTTGGCTTTTTCTGATTTCACCACCATGTCATCAATATACACCTCCATAGTTCTTCCTATCTGCTCTTTGAACATTCGGTTAACCATCCTTTGATATGTGGAGCCTGCGTTCTTTAGACCGAATGGCATGACGTTTTAGCAATATATTCCTCTTTCGGACATGAATGCCATCTTCTCTTGATCTGCACGATCCATCTTAATCTGATTGTATCCACTTCATGCGTCCAAGAATGTTAACATTTCGTGTCCAGCTGTCGCATCTACCATTGTGTCAATATGAGGCAGCGGGAAGGGATCTTTAGGGCATGCCTTGTTGAGGTCGGTGAAGTCCACGCATACTCTCCACTTCCCATTCTTCTTAGGCACCACCACTACGTTAGACAACCATTCTGGATATCTTACTTCTCTTATTTTCTTTGCTGCCAGCAGACTATCTACCTCTTGGTTGATCACTTTGTTTCTTTCCGCTGCAAACTTTCTTCTTCTCTGATGGATGGATTTACACTTTGGGTCCACATTAAGCTTATGCGTTATGATGGACGGGTCTATTCCAATCATGTCATCGTGTGACCATGTAAAATAATCCATGTTATCTTGTAGGAACTTGATTAGTCGCTGTCTCAAGCTTCCTGTGCATCCTGCTCCAATGAGCACAATTCTTTCTGGGTGCAGCTTGTCCAGGTTGATTTGATCCAGATCTTCTGCTGGGGGTTCGATGTATTCGTCCTAGACAGGCTACTTCTGTAATTGCTATGCGGGAGGGCTGGCGGTGCACTTATGTGCCTTCTTATAGCAGCCTCTAGCTTCCTCCCGATCTCCTCTTATTGTTTCTACTTCCCATGGTGTGGGAAACTTTATGCACTGGTGATATGTTGAGGGGACTGCTTTCATCTGGTGCAACCATGGTCTTCCCAAGATGACATCGTAGGTGGAGGGGCCGTCTATAACCAGGTACCTGACTTGCTTGTTGACTCCTCCCACATAGGTTGGGATGACTATCTCGCCCAATGAGCTGGCTGTTTCCCCACTGAAGCCTACTAGCGGAATAGTCTTCTTCTGCAAATCCTTCTCGTTGAATCCCATGTTTTCTATGGTTTTTAGCATGATTAGGTTGACCGAGCTTCCTGTATCTACCAAGACCTTCCTAACTGTGCAATTGGCCATTGATAAGGTGATAATAAGTGCGTCATGATGTTCTCGTTCGTCGTATGTATCTCCTTCATCAAAGCTGACCGCTGGTAGGTCGCTGTGAGAAATTCTGCAAGAATTGGCTGGCCTGTCTCCTTTGGTCTCGGTGGCACGTCTCTTTGCTGCTAAGTATGTTAGCCCGCTTAAGTCTGAGCCGCCTGTTATCACGTTTATGATTTTGGTGCATGTGGGTGAGTCTGCAGGCTTGGCGGAGCCTACCTTATCTTGCTGCTTGCCCCCACGTGGTAATAGGTGGCTCAGCTTTCCTTGTTCGTACAGGCGCTTGATCTCTCTTCGTAATGTGTAGTAATCCTCAGTGTTGTGCCCAATATCACGGTGGAACTCACACTTCTTCCTGCTATCCTTTCTCCATGCTTGCTCTCCCTCTGGTGGGTTGGGCCACCTGACTCCATCTCCCATCTCCCTGAGTGCCTTCAAGATCCCTCCGATACCTATAGTGAATCCATACTCTGCCAGAGTAAGGAGTTGCTGATTTTCCTCGATTCTGTTGACTCCCCTTCCATATGGCTTGTACCTCTCGTCCTTCTTGCTGGTGGTTTGCTTTCTTCCTGATTTCTCCACGGCTGAGGTACTAGAAATACTTGGCGTGGTAAGTAAGCTGACTCTGGCTAGAATATCTTCCTCCAATCTGATTGCGGCAGTTGCCTTTTCTTGCACTGCCTCGAAACTATGACAGGGATGCATAGTCAACTGCTTGTATAGGTCGGAGTCATGGTGGAGGCCTCTTCTGAAGGCTTCTACTGCTGTTGAAACATCGCACTCTCGTACTGCTACCTTTTCATTGTTGAACCTAGTATTGTATTCTCCAATGCTCTCTCCTGCCCCCTGGACGATCCTGTACAGATCTCCTGCGTGCTTCTATGGTTTTCTGCTGCTTGCGAACTGTTGAGTAAATGCGTTCACCAATTCAGCAAATGTAGATATCGACCTGTTGGGCAGGCTCACAAACCATCGAAGTGCTGGCCCTACTAGGGTGGACCCAAATCCTTTGCACATGTAAGCCTCCTTGACTTGCCCTATAGCTGTTACTGTCATCATCTTCTGCTTGTACTCGCTTATATGACCAAAGTGATCTGCTGTGCCATCAAAGAGAGGCATATTTGGATTTGTGAATCCCTTTGGCATGGCTGTGATGGATATGGTGTCCACGAATGGTGAGTCGGCATAGCTGTCTAGTGCTGCTTTCTCGAGTGGGGGTGGCAACCCTGGGACCGTGCTTAGTATTTCTTTTAACTCCAATCTTACCGCTGATTTGTTATCTTTGCCCGAGTGCTGGGTCCGTCTATCACCGCCCGCTAATTCAATATCTTTGCCTCCCGATCCGAGTTTGTTGAAGGTTTTGATGTGCTCCAGCTGCTAGAGGAGTTGTTGTAACGACTGTCCCCTGCTGCCAGTTCATTTGTTGGTTCGACTCGGATCCTGCTCCAGGTGTCAGATCCATCGTGGCGGGGCTGCTGACAGAGATGCCACCTGCTCGTGCTTCCACACAGCTGGCCGCAGGCCAGTTACCCGGCGTGAGGTATCCCAGCCCTTGTGGGGTTATCCTTCTATCTGATGGTATGGTGGACAGATCCAATCGGTTATCGCTCGGTATCGTCGAAAGGGATTCCCTACCGCCCGATGCCCCCGCATCGATCTACTAGTGGAGACCTTCCCACGTCTACCCCTTTCTTTTGGGGTGGCGGATCTTTGTTTTGGGATGTCTATCTATGCCCAGAGCTCTCTGTCCCTCTTTCTTGCTTCAGCTTCAGCTTTCTTCTGGTCCTCTCTCATGTTTTCCATGGCTTTCTGAAGATTTTCTACGCAAGTGAGTAAGATTTGTGTGGGACTAGGTGGCGGGGTGAGGCCTGAACTTGTTGCTCCCTTATCTGATTTTGATTGGGCCGCGACAACAGGAGTCCTAGGAGGTAGGAAGGTTTTTGCTGTAGGTATGACTCTTGAGGTGTGTCCGGGAGCCTGTGTAGCCACTGTTGATGTTGGATTTTGAGTAGAGGGCGGTGGTGGCGATGGTTGTCTTCTCCCTGACACGGCGTCCGATGCTTGCTTATCCATTGTGTATCTAGAGTATCAACGATTGACGACCACAATGCCTCACGGTGGGCGCCAAACTGTTTAGGTATTTTTTACCAAGTTGATTGATTAGGGTCAATGCGGTCTTACTCGTTGGTTGATTGTATGATTGTTCGTATGTTGATAAGTAAATAGAAAAATAAAGTACGTAATGTGAATTGACACGCAAGATTTGGTGATGCGGAAAACCCAATGTGGGAACAACCGCGGGAGGGACGGTACCCTGCCAAATATCGCACTATACTTGGATAGGAGGATGATTACAATTGAAACGTAAAGTTAATCCTGCTGGCGCTAGGCGTTAGGCCTGCAACATCTTGGACGAATGTATATTTGGGTATAAGAATTTGCTAATGCCATGGTGTTGATGTGTGTGTGGATGCGTTGTTGAATGTCCTTCTTGATTTGCTTCCTTGGCTATTTATAGGGTGAGAACCCTAGATATGTCCTACTTTGACTATGGAAAGGAGATATTATTTCCATAAGAACTCTTTCCATACTTGGCCGCCTTCCTCAATTCTCCCTGATCTCCCTAACTTCTCCCTAACTCGTCTTTCCTTAATTCGGACGTCTCCTCTGTTGGGCCTCTGATCTTCTTTCAGCCTGTTCCCCCTTTTCTTAATCACGGGCTTCCTTCCTCCTTATCACTCCTCCCATAGCCTTTTATTTTATTAAGTGGGCCTTCCTTATCATGCTATTTTTAGCCCAAACAGCAGTCCTGGAAGACTTCTACACCCGGGTGTCTGACCTTGGCCACAGAGTTATAGATCGGTTCAGGAAAGCCATGTTAGAGCTCGGACTCTCCCTTGGGGACAAAGTATCCATTGAGGGTCAAATGATAGGGACGGAGGATAACTCCGTGCTTCTTGCGCTTCCAAACTAGGAGGTTCATCTCCTGGATATCCTCACTGGTAGGTTCATAGCCCAGTCCAAAGGGGATGTTGGGGACCTTAGCCTGTTTCAAGGGAGGTAAGGTGTTCTTCAGCGGATTGAGGGGTAAATTCGGGAAGTAACTCTGGCGCATCAGAATGCGGTTGACTGTGAGGTTGGCAAATGGGTCACAATCAAAGGGTGTTGATTCATCAGTTAGGGCATTCACAGCTTGAAATCCCCACATCTCGTTGTCATCCTCCTCAATGGCCTGGGAGACTATTACCTTTTTCATTACGGCTTTGATCGGGGAAGCAGGAATCGTGATCGTTTTCCCGTTGAAGGGGACCCTGATTTTCTGATGAAGGGTAGAAGTGTTGGGAAATGTGTCCTCAACAATAGTGCGATCACATGATTTAAATATCATTATTAAATCTCATTTTAAGAATACATGTGGGATGTAATATTTTACAGTCAACTGGTCCACACATATCGGTAATGATTGGCTGACTAGAGTTTGACATTACTGTCGTGCGACGGTGGTGATCAGTTGATCCCCTTAGGTCATACCTATAGGGAAATACTCTTAATTGATTATTTAATTAATCGTATACCGATACGAGTTAATTAAATTGCTTAAAATTGACGGATGATTTTGTGAGTATAATTTACGTATCTTATTGTAAATATGATTAAATGAGACACGGTCTAAGTAATTGAATTGTTTTATTACTTAGATGAAATCATTGTTTACAGAAACAATTGAAACGGTATGAATAAATTATTATAAATACAGAATGTTTTAATTTATAATTTGGAAAAATTTTTGGTACGAGTAATTACGAATTACTAGTCGATTTTGTAAATGACATATTTTATGAGTATGTTGATTTTTAATATGTTAAAAATACATTACATTGTGACATGTCATGTAACATGTTACATGTGACAAAATTGACAAATGACAAAATAAAATGGACCATCCATTTTATTATGAAAATGCCGAAATTAGAAGGAGTATGGGGTTAATATTGTGTTTTCATATTAGTGGAAAACATAATGATGAAAGACTACCTTCTAGCCATGCAACCCTAAGCTTTTGAGAAGAGCAAAAAGAAAAAGCATTGGGCATACTACCCAAGGCTATTATTTCGGCCAACCATATGAGAAAAGAAAAGAGAGTTTTTCTTTTCAATATTCACTCATCATTTTTGATACAAAAATTTTTTAGTGTAAGAAAATGTATAATCTCTACAATATGTGATTTTTCTAGAGAAATAAAATCTCACAAATACTCCCTCTTGACCGAGATTTTCAAGAGTAAAACACAATTTATATTGTGTCAATTTTATAGTAAAACTAATATTATTACTAGATCTAAATAATATTGGTTATTATGAGTTTCCTTGGGTATATGCTTTTGGGAGAGGTTCTAATTTGAACCTTGTTCATCCAATATTTGGAAGCTCAAGAACAAGTGAGTAGGTGAACTCACTTGTGCCCATAAATCCGAAAATCACAATGTAAGATGATGGTTTCTTCTTTATATTGTTTATTAGTTTGCATGCATAAGATCACTTATTTTATGACAAATTAAATTAAAACATATATGAATATGTTAGTATATAGATCTACTTTTCCTTCAATCGGTATCAAGAGCCTTGGTTGTTTGCATGCAAATCGGTTAAAAGTTTTTCCGAGTTATAAAGATTAACATATAAAACATGTATAATTTGTGTTATTATGATATATCACAAAATTAATTTTTGCATGTTAAAGTTTCTGATCCTAAAATGTATTTAGGATATTTTGGTTAATTTATGGATTTTATTGTTCATTTTACACAATATTGGCATTAAAATGTGATTTTTATGATAAAAATGCCATTTTTGGACGAAAATTAGCTAAACTTCGAATTTTCCAGTGGTTTTTGGATATGTTTTCAAATATATTATTTTTAGATGATCTGGAAATTTTCATAATTTTATGAGTTTTTATGCTCGAAAAATGGATTTTTTATTATTAAATTCGGTTTTAAGTGATAAATAGGTTAATATGAGATAAATTTAGAATCTGGTCATAAAAATTTAGTATGTTGTCACATGCAATTTTACAAGATGTTTGTAAAATAATAGGCTATAATGAAGTCTTTTTGCATGATTTATGGATTTTTGAAGAAAAATGGCATGAATAGTGACTTTATTAGTGAAATATTGATAAAACATACTCTATGACTAAAGAAAAACATAAAATGTTGCATTTTATTATCATTTTCAGATCTAAAATTGAAAAGTTGATGAATATAATTTTTCTCATGTTTTTATGATTATTTTGTTAAAAACCGATAAACCGCAACATTGTTTTTCCGAAATAATTTCGAAATTTTTAACCTAAGTTTTTGAACATTATGAGTGTCATGGTATTTTTCCAGAATGTTCATGAGTTTAAATTTCAAATTTCAAATTTATTTGAAATTTTGTGATTTATTTGAGGTTTATAGCTTATTTTTGTATTTTTTAGTCCATTAATGAACAATTTTATAAATATGAGTTAATTATGGTCAAATTATTAGTGAAGACTAAATTTTGAGTCCTAAGAGGTTAGGGTAATTAACTTATGCATAAATATGAATTTATGTAATTTTTGTGATTATAAAATGTTGAAATCACGCAAATCCGTAAAAACCGAGTAATATACGGTATTGGCTAATTAAAGGCGATTTAGCATAAAATTGGGCATGTTCATACATATTATAATGCTGCATTTTCTTTATGATTGTCATAATTTAATTTATGTAATTTTTGAATTATGTAATTTTACTTAGTATGGCCTTAGTTTTAATTGGTATTTCCCGAAATGTATGGGAATATCGATTCGGTTGTAATTTTATAGTGATCTCGTATCACCGTTTTGTAATTTAATAGATTTATTTTATTTTATTTTAGTTACAAATGTATAATAGGAAATTATGTAATTTGCTATGTAATTTAATTTATCTCGGAGTTCCCAAAGACGGATTTCTTCAAGATGGCGATACATAAAGACGGTGTTGCCTCGAGATGCGTGCCACAACCGAAGTTCAAGGGACCAATGGAGTTGGTTTTTGAATATGTAATAGTTAATTAGATTTTCTATTTTAGGAAGGCCATACTAGGATTTAATTTATTATGATTTGCATTTTATTTATATGTTACATGCATCGCTAAATCGCCATAACTAAAACATGCATTATCTTTTTATCGAGTTTATCGACCGTGTCAATTATAATTATCGTATTTCACCGCTTTAGTTCACTTAAAACGTGATAGATAATAAATTGACATGACCTCTCGCTAAAATAAACAATTGAGACTTAGCCTTACCAAAAATTAGAAACCCATGAAGTACCGGGCCAAGCAAGGAGTTGAGCCGGCTTTACCGTAAGACAAACCTTGTTACGTTGGTGAAGTGGGGTGATAAATGTCTATCCACCGAATTTATGTTAATGAAGGGTATTTCGGCACACCGTGCCCTAAGTTGATATGAGTTTGGATCATGGACACATTTATTCGAAATTTGGGTTGAACTCAACGAAAGTATTCACGACGTATTTCCGGATGTGTTTCGGGCTAAAGATAAATATTAATATAATTTTATCGACCAAGAGTTCTAAAAGTAGAATCGATTAAAGAGTTAATCCACCGAGTTATATTCATGAGGGGTATTTCGGCACACCGTGCCCCAAGTTAATATGAATTTGGATCTTGGAATCATTTATCATAGTTGGGTAGAGGTCACTATGTAAATGCTTTACTTGTTATTTACATGTATTATTAAAACGATAAATGTAAAGTTTTTTCCACTATTCCGTTATTACATTGTTTTATTTCTTTACCACATTCATATACGATATCATTTCGATTTTGGATTCAAATCTCCATTAATCCATCGTAACTAAAGACAAATATGAATTTGCTTCTAAAACCTCAAATGAACCATTGCTAAGGATCTCTTGTAAAGAGTATAGATAAAGGTTATTCATTATCAAACAGGTTTTTGATTCTTGACTAACACATCTACTTACAATGGATTGATATTCATATACTTAATTGAATTAAGTACCTTGAAGCGATAAATTGTTTTGGTAATTAGAGTTGTCAGAATTCGTAATTGACCAAAATATTGCAACCACTTCAATGAAAGTTTTAAGACTAAAACGAACAATTGAAGAGTAATCTTCATGAATTCAATTTTGCTTCTCAAAGCAAAGACTCATTGATATAAGTGGGAGCATTCTCTTAAACCGTTAAGATGAGAATGAGGTTCAAGAAGTAAAGATTATAGTGGAATTGATACAAGGTTATGTTAAAGGTAAAGTTGTTGAGAATGACGATACTAAACCTATCAATCCCAACCGATAAAGTTTCCATTATCTTAAATGTTAGACACGAGAAAGGAAACTACCCCAAATTATTGAAGAATCAACAAGTTAGTTGTGGGACATCTAATGGGACCTTCTTCGTTAAATGTTTATTTGATTAAACATAAATTTTGCTAGTATTACTTCGTCAATATTAGAAACCGGTGGTGGTTTTCATCATTATGTTTGATACATAGGATGATTAGAATATGACGACTAGCAACAATGAAGTCAAGAGATAGAGTCATTGTGTACTAAATCTAGTTTTCGGGTTTGGAGTTGTAGTTAATTGTGACTATTAAGTACATAAACTCTAAATAAGAATACAATTTGTTAAAGATACAAAAGAGGTTTCACTTTTGTGACCCTATACACCATGATTTGATGTATGGCTAGCCCATCATCAAGGTGATTATATTCTAAACCAAACTAGAATAATATATCATGAAGATGATGCAAGACTCAAATTGGTAACCCAAGATTAAACCTTAAAATTTTGGAATGATGAACGCAAAGAGTTAACGAGTACTCTTGAAACCATTAGATTGTTAATGGTATATGCGTATCTTGTATTCAAAGCAAGATGTCTCGTGCCTTTTGGTTGAAAAGGAGATCGAGGTTATAAATCATTGATCCATAATAGGTTGATCATTCTCTTTTACCAACGATTTAAGTTGACGCTAATGTATTAACTAAATAAGGTAAATAGAAAAATCTTTAAAGAAGTTTAAAGAGTTAAAGAAATCACGATTTAGTCGTGATGGGATTATCAAAGTGAAGACTTTGATATAAGCCAATGGAAATGTGATCTAATATCACAAGTTAATCTCTCTTAGCACGCATTATAAAATAATGTGTGATTGGATAAGAAATCAAACGCTATTCGATATGGTTTGGACTTCAATCAAGTTACTTTGAGTTACTTGATCCTTTTGGGGATTTTATCATTTTTGTCTAAATTATTTTTCCACTAAATCGAATCATATGAGATATGAAATGGTAAGGGTACCATGGTTGTAAGTTTTCACAAGAAACAAATGCTCATTTTTCCCTTTTCAATTATCACGAGCACGACGGGTTTGCGGCTCATGAAGCTGTCTTTCTAAAATACAAGTTTATTTCTAGAAGACAGAGTGGGAGAAATTATTCAAGAGCCACAGAGAATGTTATGTCGCAAGAAACTGGCCTTTCTTGGCTACATGAGACGTTTTGTGTAAGACATTGTTTCTTCAAAACCTAGGAGGTTAAATTCGTCACTTGTTAAAAATGATGAATTCATGCTACTTTTAAGAAAGTAAAGAGCTTATAACTTACAAAAGAAATTGTTTGATTCAAGTTGATTACTTCTAGAAAGTAATAAACATATGACTTACATAAGAGTGTTTAAGTCACAACTCAATACGAGGCTTAGAGTCATGAAAATCTGAAACAAAAGGGCTTGATTAGTGACAAAGGGTTTTGCACTAATAAAGAGATATTTCAAAGCAAGATTGGTTGCAAAGGGTTTTGCACTAATTGAAATGATTAAGTCTATTTGGATCTTCTTAGGGATTGTGTTTCATTATGAGGATATGCATACAACAAGTGAATCTAAAACCCACTTCTTCAATAGAAGGAATGTATTCAATACATGTCATGAGTTTTATAGATTCTTGCAATCCTAAGATAATGTGAAACTTAAGAGAGGATCTTAAGTAGGACATCAATGAGTTCAAATCAACATTTTGATCATGTGATAAAACATTTCTCGATAAGTCGAGAAGTTGTGTTTATAAATGGAGTTTAGTGGGAGTTACAAAACTTTTAATTAGTCCGATATGTGGATGACATATTGATCATTGAGAATGATTTAAAACTTTTGGAGTATTATAATACATCTTGAATATCCGGATTTATGAAGATAAATCCACATGATATTAGCATCAGTAAGAAGTCTTATGTTGATAAGATTCATGACTAGTTCAATTAAATTGAACATATTTGATTGATTTCATTTGTTTCCGCTGCCGAATCAATTAAAAAGAAATGATGTATAACACTTCATATGCTTTGAGTATGATGAATTGTTTTCAAAATCGAATTTAAGTAATCTTTACCAAGTAAGCCATAAAGATTACCCTTAAGTGCTTGCAGAAGCATTAAGGCTATGATGCAAAGTGTTTATGATGCAATTTTGTGTAAGGGTGTTACACTAGCTAGTGACAATTGACAATTGAGATTGCGCATGGTTTCCGACAAAACCTAAATCAAAACACATTAGGATGGTTAAGATACCATTGTAGCAATGTTAATTAAGAAGTAGATTTTCTAGAATCGTTCTAGGCAATAAAGAACAATGAGAGATATTTATAACGGAAATTGAGTACACTTGCAATCATGAGATGTGCAAGAAGGATGAGTCCCGCACCTTTGTGAAAACAAAGTGGGAGCTATTCTAAGGCTAGAGGGACTATGTCTTGATTGGATCTCGACACGTACTCAGAAAGTTTTGAAATGCAAATGTATACATTACAAAGGAAAACGAGTATGTAGTAAGGTTGAGTAAGGTACAAGAAGTTGATAAAACCTACTAACCAAAGCCTTCTCAAAGGCTAAACATGATGAGTCATGTCATTTCAATTGAATTGAAATGAACAACTACATACAAGATCAAATTAGATTATAGAACATGAATAGTAATCAGGCATTGACTATTCATATGTGATAATCGCATTTGTCGTTCGAGTTTTACTTTAAAACTCTTTTATTATTCTTTGTTACATCCAAACGGGTTGTAGAGACAACGTTGAACCCCGTTAAAGTGAACCCGGATTAACATAGTATTAGCCCATAGTCGCTTGTATGAGGTGACGTCTCGAAGTGAATAGAGTGTGATGCGATTGATGGCAAGTTCAAGTGCCATAGAGTCATGTAAGATGACTAGTCGATCACATAGGCAGACTGTTAGGAACACTTTATCGGGCCTTATGACCGCTTATAGAGTTCTGGCAATTTATATATAGCCTGGTCGTGGCGAGAGCTGCTATAGTATTCTAATGAGTCAATTCTTTTGACTAAAGACTGTTCGCCTAAGATGGCACAGTTTCAGATTAACTTTGATTTGTGTTACTACGACCTTCGTAAATGGGGTCAAATGAGCATATTTTGGGTTATGATGGCTGTGGCTAGTCGAAGGGAATAAATGCGATAGGAATTGTCCACCCCTTGTCAGGGTTAAAACAATATCTCAGGGCCACTCGAGGAGTAATGAACTGGAAATGCGTGGCCACGCTCGGAAGGTATCTATGATAGATAAATCCGGTCAATCAGTTATTCTCCAGATCGAGGAAACCACTCTCGATATGATCACTTGCAAGTACGATCTGAAAGACACCTTGCATTGAGTGGCAGATAGTAATAGGACAAGAGAATTGGTAACGCACACTTGTCGAGGACAAGTGGGAGATTGTTGGGAAATGTGTCCTCAACAATAGTGCGATCACATGATTTAAATATCATTATTAAATCTCATTTTAAGAATACATGTGAGATGTAATATTTTACAGTCAACTGGTCCACACATATCGGTAATGATTGGTGACTAGAGTTTGACATCTGTCGTCGTGCGACGGTGGTGATCAGTTGATCCCCTTAGGTCATACCTATAGGGAAATACTCTTAATTGATTATTTAATTAATCGTATACCGATACGAGTTAATTAAATTGCTTAAAATTGACGGATGATTTTGTGAGTATAATTTACGTATCTTATTGTAAATATGATTAAATGAGACACGGTCTAAGTAATCGAATTGTTTTATTACTTAGATGAAATCATTGTTTACAGAAACAATTGAAACAGAATGAATAAATTATTATAAATACAGAATGTTGTAATTTATAATTTGGAAACATTTTTGGTACGAGTAATTACGAATTACTAGTCGATTTTGTAAATGACATATTTTATGAGTATGTTGATTTTTAATATGTTAAAAATACATTACATTGTGACATGTCATGTAACATGTTACATGTGACAAAATTGACAAATGACAAAATAAAATGGACCATCCATTTTATTATGAAAATGCCGAAATTAGAAGGAGTATGGGGTTAATATTGTGTTTTCATTTTAGTGGAAAACATAATGATGAAAGACTACCTTCTAGCCATGCAACCCTAAGCTTTTGAGAAGAGCAAAAAGAAAAAGCATTGGGCATACTACCCAAGGCTATTATTTCGGCCAACCATATGAGAAAAGAAAAGAGAGTTTTTCTTTTCAATATTCACTCATCATTTTTGATACAAAAATTTTTTAGTGTAAGAAAATGTATAATCTCTACAATATGTGATTTTTCTAGAGAAATAAAATCTCACAAATACTCCCTCTTGACCGAGATTTTCAAGAGTAAAACACAATTTATATTGTGTCAATTTTATAGTAAAACTAATATTATTACTAGATCTAAATAATATTGGTTATTATGAGTTTCCTTGGGTATATGCTTTTGGGAGAGGTTCTAATTTGAACCTTGTTCATCCAATATTTGGAAGCTCAAGAACAAGTGAGTAGGTGAACTCACATGTGCCCATAAATCCGAAAATCACAATGTAAGATGATGGTTTCTTCTTTATATTGTTTATTAGTTTGCATGCATAAGATCACTTATTAATTTTATGACAAATTAAATTAAAACATATATGAATATGTTAGTATATAGATCTACTTTTCCTTCAAGAAGTAACCACCTTGACGGCGTGAATCCAGGGACGTCCCAGAAACATATTGAAGGAGGCGTCAATGTCGACTACCTGAAAACTGGTTTGCCTTTCCAGTGGTCCGGTCGCGATGGTCAGAGTGATAAGCCTGCGACCTTACGACGAGTGCTATCATAAGCGCGTACTCCTTGATTGGTTGGGATCAAATAAGCTTCCTTAATACCCAGTTTGTGAGTCGTTTTGAGGGGAATGTCATTCACCGCGGATCCGTCATCCACAAGGACCATATGCACATTCTTTTTGAAGCATTGCACTGTGATGTACAGGGCCAGGTTGTGGTTGGCTCCGAAGGGAGGGATATCTTCGTTAGAGAAGATTACCAGATTGCTCAAATCAGGGACATCCATTGTCATGTGTGCCACCACTTCTTCCGGGGAGGAGGTAGAAGGCACAGTCAGTTTTCCCAAGGCTTGTAGTAGAGCTTGTCGATGTTCGAAGGACGTGGCAATCACTTGCCTAATTGAAATTTCGGCTTTTGCCTTCTGTAGTTGTTTGAGGATCGAATTCTCGGGAGCCTTGGGTTGAGTGTCCATGTCCGAGACAACCTGATCGCTCATTGTTGGAATGACAGTTGGGTTTTGATAGGGGCGTTCGGACCGGGTAAGATGACCGATCTCTTTCTCTGGGACAATATAGACATCTTCAACATCATCTCTCCAGATGCCATTAATTTCTGGATTCCGAGGGTACC
Organism: Silene latifolia; assembly: GCF_048544455.1. NCBI lineage: Eukaryota > Viridiplantae > Streptophyta > Magnoliopsida > Caryophyllales > Caryophyllaceae > Silene > Silene latifolia. Next base: position 176,052,075 of record NC_133526.1, read on the forward strand.
TTGGAAGGGTATTCCTCGGTGGACAATTTTTGTGAGGGAAATTTTGTGAGGGTAGTTTTTGTGAGGTTGATTATTGTGAGGTGCATGCCAGAATGGTCGCGGGAGCAATCCATCCTGGTGAGGATAGTTTTGGGGGACCCTCCCTCGGGCGTGGTGTTGGAGGATTGAAAATCAATCGGTGGTAAGCATCGTCAAGTCGGGTAATCCTTTCGGAGAGACTGGCTGTGGATAAGGCCCTCGGGAACTGCGTCCGCAGGATCCACACTAGGCATAATCGAATCGAGGTTCCTTCGAATCGAATTAAGACAAATTAGAGTCGCCACCAAGTTTTTTGGGAACTTGGAACCGTTCAAGTCAACTTTACACCTTTCATCGAAAAGCATAAAGCCGATCAACTACGAGTGATTAATGATAAAGACTTGTACCCTATATCACTCGATTTGAATGACTCTCGTAATCCAATGGTATTTAGACGGATCCACAAACCATAGATCTTGAGTAAGGGGTGAGGGTACGTGTTAGGAAGCCCATAAGGACACCTAACCCCGCCCGTCAATAACGGCCTCTACTAAGTCAAGTATCGGATTTCAAACAAGGTCATAGCTACTACGATATATGATATGCAAACATCGTTATAAAACCCTAACATGTGACAACAATTTCTATGTCGTTTTAGATGCAACTAAACTAACTTTGTCAAAGTTGTAATTTAGCATGTGGGTTGATTGATCGAACAACACATAAACGAAACAAACAAGGCTTGATGGGAGTGGGGGAGCCGTTGGGATCTATCCTATTATAACCCAGGCATTTCATGCTGACACAACGATAAATTAAAGATACAACTCGATCTAAAATACAACTCTATACACAAAACCGTACATGACGCATTACACGGCTATTCGGCCTAGGAAAACGTGCACAAAGGGGTGGCCCACGGCTTACATGACTCACGGCCTTGGGTCACTCCTCGAAATGTGTGCTTTCACTTAATCTCATCGAATTAGACATAGGGCTACGCACCAAAGCATGCATTAGCATAAATCGGGCCATGTTGCTTTAAACAACATACGATTTACTACGCTCTTACATGCATTGGGGCACAACCATCTAACCAAACAGGACTAAGGTTTTTAGAAGAGGTTTTGACTCGATAAAAGTAAAACTAATTACAAACAAACTACCAAACATGACTCGATAAACAAAGTAATTACAAGATACGAAATAACGAGATAAAGATGAGAAAATAACGAGAAAAGGGACTACAAGGACACGGTCAAACACGGCCTACACGATCTAGCATACCCTAATCCTTAGATTAGATTCATTAGGTTAGATAGATGATTGCGAAACGGGATAGGAAACAAGTTAGAAAACGAGTTAGAAACAACGTTAATCGATTGGAAGGATGTCGCGCAAAGGTGTATTCTACACGGCCTAAGGGGTCAAATTAGGTCAAGTTCGCTAATTAAATTAACTCATCGAGTGTTAATAAGAAGGTGCTAATCACGCACTCTTATACTAGCGAGAAATTATGTGAAAGAGAGAGATGTATTCAATTAAGTTACAGAATTGTTAATTGGTTTTAAAAGCTATGTCGATGTACCCTAAAGTGTCTAATTAGGTTATTAAACTGATCTAATATCATCTAAACGAGTTATATGTTAACAATCAGAGGTCATATTAACATGTAAATGGTCCAGGGGTAGGTCGAATCACACGAGAGAAGAGAGGGGTCAAAAGCGAAGAACGAAGTCAGAAATCGTTTTATTAATGCCCTACCTTGAACACGAGGATATGTAAATGAGACGGGGGTGTACGACCGACTGATGTAGCGGTTTCTTTCCCATTTCAAGTCAACGCGGGTGTTCATGGTGGTACTTTAACTCATACTCGGACTAAACTAGTTTCATAGTTAATAAGAACAAACGATAAACAAACAAAAACGAAGTATAAAAAAACAAACATAAAAAACGAAATAAAAGGGAGAAAGAGGAGGATTTGATGCACCCTCAACCTACATGTATCGTTGACACCGTCTTGGGTCGTAATCGATGGTAGATTTTATCTCGAGAGGCCGTCGTCGACGAAGAAACAAAGCAAACAACACGTTTTTATCGAATCTGGACAGCAACTTTCAAACAGCGATTTCTCTCTCGTTTCACGGTGAAAATTCGATTTAAAAGATGTTTTGAAAACTAGAAAGAGAGGAGAACAGAGATCTTAAAACAATCCCTGCTCGTTTTGAGTTATTGGGCACGAAAAATGAGCACAAACAGAACTGGAAAGACAGGAAAAAGCCGCGAAAACAGAGTGTATAACACTCTGTTTTTCGAGGGAATTCGTGTACTTTCAAGGGCAATTTGGCTCGTAAATCTTTGTCTAATGTGTAGATGGATGTTATATGGTTAATTTGGAACAAGAAACTCGAATTTTGATGGAGGTTTGAAGGAGGAACGAATTGTTTTTCGAAGAGGACACACAAACTGTTCCAGTTTGCAAGTCGGTTTTGTGAAGGGTTTTTGAGAGGCAATTAGGGTTTGTTTCTGGAGTTTAAAGCTTGTAAGTGAAGGTTGTATATATGGAGCACTTAGAGGAATGAATGTATGGTGAAGGGGGGGTATTTATAAGGAGTTAAAGTAGGGTAAAAAGGAGGAGAGGCAGACGGGCTCACCTGAGCATAGCTGCTGTCCAGCAGCTTTTGTGGGGTTTTCTAGGGTTTTTATGGGGGGTTTTCTTGGTGGTTAAGGTAAGGTAATATGGGTAGGATATTAGGGTATGGGTTAGGGTTAATGGGCACGGGTTTTGGTGGTATTTGGAGCGGGTTTTGGGCTCGGGATTTGGCACGCAAAACAGGGGGTTGCTCGTGTTTTATGCGGGCTGTTGGGGAGATGTTTAGGACGGGATTTGGGCCATGGTTATGGGGTTCGAACCGGGGTTGGATGGGTAGAGTCTTAGGTTGATTAGTGTACTCGAGATTCGTGCTAATTCGTAAAGAAAACGGGCTCAAAAACCGAGCTATAATCGAGCTCCAAAACACGTGTTCAAAACGAGTTTTTCTCGATTTTTAAATCGATTTTTCAAATCAATTAACACATTAAAATAAATGATTTTTCAAATCAAATATACTCATAAAATGATTTTTCAAATCAATTATTTATTTTATTTTCAATAAAATTAACTTGAGAAAATAAATTCAAAATAAAATAAAATAAATTGAATTCACCTAAAAAAAAAGCTTTAATTTAAATATCATTTAAATTAATAAAATACTCCGTCGACAACGCTCATTCTACATCGTAAAACGAACCCAAATAATGACAATGACAACTAATAGAATACATGTGTCCTATCATCATCGGGTGTTTGTCGGGTTCTCTATAAATTCCAATATCGACGGATACGGGTATCTACAGAGCCCCCACTTTGACTGAGGCTTGGACAAGGCGAAAGTCAAAGTATACGCCAGGTCCCTCTCACCTGAGGATTCTTCGGGTCGTTTATAGTCCATTAGACTTGCGTATATAAGCTCTTGACCATAAGAAGAGATCATACCTGAAACTTCGCTGGGGATTAACTCTTACTTCTGTTGCGTCAAATTGTCATTGTTGGTCGTCGACCCATAAATCGCATATATGATGGATTGAGCCTTATCCTTAGGCGCCTACGTATCCGTTTCTGACGGAATCAAACCCGCGTCGTAGTTCGGCCACTGCTGACACATGCCCAAAGTTTATCATCTGCTGGCGTATGTCCAAAACTCATCATCTGCTGACATTTGCCCAAAATTTATCTTCTGCTGGCACTTGTCCGAATGGGACGGGACTTTCCAAGGAGGTTGCCGCCGCTTTCATCATTTGCTTTCAGCTACGGAATTCTTCCATTTCACATTCTTGTATTGAATTGAATTCTTGGTGGATGTCATCCTTTGCATCTTGATAATGGTCTCTGAAGCCAACGGCTTCAGAGCCCCCAGTTTGCAATGGCTCTAAAGTCGAAGACTTTAGAGCCCCCAGTTGAAGCATATCCTGCTATATTTGAAACATAGAAAATGTACTAGCAATAATCATCACATAAGCACATTTGGATCATCGATCTTGAAATTGGATTATTTGAAATACTGGGTCATCGACCCGAGAATTGAATTTGAAAATTTTGAATAATTGGGCCATCGACCCGAAGTTTAAATTTGACATCACTTGGTATGTTGGGCCATCGACCCTTCAAAAATTGAATTTGAAATTTGGAATTTCGAAAGATTGGGGTCATCGAACCGAAAAGATTCCACTACTTGGATCATCTATCCATAATTCGCAAAAAGTTTTTGGAATTTTAAAATTTTGAAATTTTTTGAAATCGAACCTTGATGGGTAAGCATGAAATACAACTCAGACACTCCGTATGACCCGTAAACAACGTGGGCGTAGCCCGCTACCGTAAAACAAAAAAAGGAAAATAAAACCCTAAGTGTGCACGGGTTTTAATTCAATTATGGACTTGTTGGGGGTAGAAATGTAAATTGGCCATTCTGGCGCCAAAAGATGGCAAATGGGAATCACAAGGTCGTCGGACTTGAGACATAGATATCGTATGGCATGGGCGTGCTCCCGAGGGCACATAGGAATCAAGATCACTTGGCATTGATAAGGTGGATTGAACTCACGGAGCAACAACGTTGGCTTCGCCCAGACACTAAACACAGACTGATTTTATGAGAACACTTAGGCATCACACATGACTCTTGTTGGGAACATTCTTCCACTCTTCTCCTCGCCTCCTTTCTTTTCAGCGAGTTTTTTCATCATTTCTTGCCTTCTTTCTTTTCAGCGGGCTTTTACTTTTTTCCTTCCACGCCTTCTTTCTTTTCAGCGGGTTTTTCATATTTTCTGTTCCCAACACAAACCTACATCTATATGACTCGGCATCTTTGCCTAAACCGTTCGATAAAGCTCATTCTGAGACTTGACACTACTCATCTGAACCTATATCCTTATCCTAGCCTACATCGAGTGCTAAGACCGACTCAAACAAAGGTGGCTTCATTTGGACTTGGTTAAGACCCGTAAGAAACCGACAAGATGACAACTTGGTTGATGAGTGGATTGAATCCCTTGTTCAGAAGGACTGCCTACGTATTCGCGAGGAGCGAAATCAAATCCGACGTAGTTCGATCAAGGTGCATAAACATGGCATTTTGATTGTGTGTACACACTCAAAGGTTTCACCTAAGGTATCATATCGTATCCCATTCTAGCCTGTAAGGTACCGTTAAATCCCGTGTTTGGGGTTAGGTGTAAAAGGCTTGGATCTTTTGGGACGTGGAGCTTGGTAATAACAAGTTGGAATGGTTAACCATCATTCTGAAGGTTTGTTTTGTGGTGCTAAGGCCAAGGGCTATGGCTGCTGATGTGGTTGGAATGGGTGTCTCGGGTTTGATGAACCACGAGTGCAAATGGGTTGAAAAATGATGTGGGTTCAAATTTCCATGTCTGGACCCTAAAGGCTGGGTGTAACAACACAAGCGGAATAATTCTCAAAATTCCCGACTACCCTTTGTAACTGTCTCAGGAAGGACTTAGAGGGTAAAGAGGTTACTACTTAAGCTTTTGGGCTTCGCCCATTGAACCTCAACTATGGGTACTTGACTTGAATTCTGGCTTCCGTAACTTCGACATTCAACCAAAAAGCATTCCGCAATAACTTCAACATCTTTTTTCCTTTTTTCTTTTTCTTTCATCTTTTTTTCATTTTTCTTTTTTTTTCATTTTTTTTTCATTTTTCCAATTTTTCTCTTTTTCTCATTTTTCATTCTTTTTCATCTTTTTTCTCTCTTTGAAAATGATCTTCTATTCATTCTCTTAGTCATAAATGGATACTCCTTGAAAACTGGGCTTCGCCAACTAATTTGGGTAAGAACTAACAATTCCTTTTTAGAACGGGTTGATATCTTCTCTCTTCGAGATGGGATGATTCTGTGGGAAAAAGGCTTGCCTTCCTTCATCGATAGAGGAAACAAGGAGCTAGTTCGGGTTCGTCATAGAATCATCTAAAAGCTTGTCAAAAGCACTGGTTCTGATGGAGGTTTTCTACCGCCAGACATGGAATAGGTAAAGGAATCAAACACGGGATCTTAGTGTACCTTACATTTTGAAACGGGACATATTTCTACCCCATGGATGCCTTTGAGTGTGTTGTGCATTTTATCATGCTTTCAGAATGATTGAGGATTGAAAACAGGACAAATTTGGAAACGAAACTGCAACTTTTTATTGGAATGGCAAAAGCTTAACAGACTCGAAAGAACGATTCCTAGGACACACCCTAGGTCATCGCGGAACAAACGACTCAACTTCAAGAAAATAAAGTCCTAGACTCGACTCGACTAAGATAAGAAAACAGATCCGACTCATAATTTTCAAATCTAGTTTTGAGCTTTCTCTTGTTCAAATTTGTCGCCTTAGATGCCCACTACGGTCCTTGATCCCTTTGATGGTCTGCCTCCATCCCGAGGTAGTCCTCTGAGGATCTACGCCAGTGATGAAGGTTGGTGAATCGAATTGTCTTTTATTAACTTCGTTAACGAGAGGAGTACATTCTAGAGCAAGACTCCCGATATGAATTTCATTCTTCGGGTTTGGCAAGAATTCAAAGCAATCCACAAATATCTTCCCGATAAACACCCCTTTCAAGTGACATGGGTGGATAAGATGGGAATAATCGATATTGTCTTCGACAGAAACAAAGTTGGCGTGATCGCCAAATGGATTGGTGATGTTATTGGGTTTAACAGTTGGGATCGGGAGTGTTTCATTCTCGATCATGTCTTGAATTTCGTGCTTCAGTCGATAGCACCTTTCAGTATCATGGCCTTTCCCTTGATGAAAGGCACAGTAGGCATTTGGTTTATACCATTTACCTTGTTGATCAGCGGGAGGGTCCGGAGTTGGAGCAATAGGCTTCAGCTTTCCTTGGGCTATGAGCCTTTGGAGAGCATATGTATAAGTGCATCCGATATCGGTGAATGCCCTAGGCGTTTGGCGCTGCGACTTCTTCGATTGCCCTTCTAAGAGATTGATGGCTTCATCAATATGGGCCATTGCTGGGGCCTTGCCCTTAGAAGATGAGGCCCCTTGGTACCCTTTCGGCTTTTCAGCCTCTGCCCTTATGACATCATCTTCTACCTTTATCCGATTCTTATCAATTCTTTGAAAGTGCCAAAATTCTGGTATTTCAGAGCATTGCGGTAAATAGGTCGTAGATTCTTTACGAACTTATCTACCATTTTAACTTCGTCAGGCTTCTTGGCTAATTTCACGCTTTCAGCGCGCCATCTTGCAAGGAATTCAGTAAAGCCTTCTTTGTCTTTCTGTGTCATCACCTCCAATGTTCTTATGTTGGTTTGAATCTCGACATTATCAGCATAGTGCTTACAGAACTCCACCGTAATATCTTCGAAAGTGGGGAAGTTCTTAAGGTCCAGATTGGAGAACCACGCCTTCGGGTGTTCATCTAGAGATTGAGCGAAAATTTCAGAGAGCATGTCAGCAGGTACTCCCTTCAGTGCTAAGTACCCTTTATAGGCCTTAACATGGTGGACTGGATCTTCGGTGCCCTTGAACTTTGGGATGTTAGTGAGTACCATGTTCGTGGGCAACTTATCCTAAACTGGGGCATAGGCCCTAGCATTTTCATAGTGGATGTTCTTCCCTTGGGAGAGTTTCAGACGGTCTTCAATGAACTTGAACCGTTTCTCCAGATCAGTCAGAGGTGGGGTAGATAGAGAGGAATCTTCACCCAGCTTAGATTCGATTGCATCCATTCGGGTCATCATGAGGTTCACGGCCTCAGTGAGCTTGTTGACAGCATCTTCCATTGCTTGAAGTCGGGTTTTGGGCGGCCTTTCTACAAGAAAACCCCGAACCGAGTCAAAATTTAAAGTAAGAGCCCCTGCACACTTAAGGACACGACACCAACTTGACTCAAACAAAGACTCGACTTGAGACTGACTAACCAAAGGTTCGACTCACGGTTGGATTTAGACCTTGATTCATTTTAGACTCGACAAGACGACATGACTCAAACTGTCATAGCTCGATTCTAAACTGGACTCGGTGTGACTAAACCCGTGATTGGACCAACATAGTCCTTAGGTTCGAGTGAAACGTCCTAAAGGGCCTAGCTTGGACGTTTCTGTGGACTATCCTAGACCAAATGGTCGACCAACATGACTCAAAGCCCAAGAGGTGAGCTTGGGTGACCCAACAGGGTCGTGTTCTAGACTCTTGGAACGAAAAAAACGCCTGGCCTAACACGGCCATGACCCGGACACGACTCGACGCATTTCATGCTTGGTTAAGGTTCGAGAAATATTTTGGATTGAATTTGGAAAAAACGAATAATTGATTTGAAAATGAGATTTGAAATGGGCAGCATGCCGGCTATAAAAGCTCATCATTTTGGCCGAAAATTCTAGTCCTATTTGGGCAGCATTCCGCGTTTTGAAAATCATGCTATTTTGAAAGTAAGTTGTTCAAAAGTTCGGTTTTGAAATTGACATGGAAATTTTGAAAAGACTCGGGAAAAAACACCTTGCACATTGTCATTCTCATGTTATAAGGATGTATGCTCCTAGACATCTATAAGTCTCGGCAAGTCTTCTACAAGAAGGTCTATGCCCTCCATCCTTTTGCGGTCTTATAGAGCAAGGGCCTTTAGGTAGAGTACCTAGAAGAGCATCCCCACCATCAAGAACTACGCGAGGCGGAGCGGAAGCAAGCAATGTGCGAGTTTCTGGCATAGTGGGACGTCGCCCCCCACGCATCACAAAGAAACGCTGGGACGGCCCGGGAAAATCCTTAAGGGTTTATGCATGAATCGTAGCACTATGAGTAATGTTTTACTTTCCAATACTTTCTTTTCAAGTTTCACCACGGAGGAAAAGACCTAGAAACAAAGTGTAACTAGTCCTCTTTTCCCCAGCAGAGTCGCCAAACTGTGGACAAGGCCCTCGGGAACTGCGTCCGCAGGATCCACACTAGGCATAATCGACTCGAGGTTCCTTCGATTCGAATTAAGACAAATTAGAGTCGCCACCAAGTTTTTTGGGAACTTGGAACCGTTCAAGTCAACTTTACACCTTTCATCGAAAAGCATAAAACCGATCAACTACGAGTGATTAAAGATAAAGACTTGTACCCTATATCACTCGATTTGAATGACTCTCGTAATCCAATGGTATTTAGACGGATCCACAAACCATAGATCTTGAGTAAGGGGTGAGGGTACGTGTTAGGAAGCCCATAAGGACACCTAACCCCGCCCGTCAATAACGGCCTCTACTAAGTCAAGTATCGGATTTCAAACAAGGTCATAGCTACTACGATATATGATATGCAAACATCGTTTTAAAACCCTAACATGTGACAACAATTTCTATGTCGTTTTAGATGCAACTAAACAAACAAGGCTTGATGGGAGTGGGGAAGCCGTTGGGATCTATCCTATTACAACCCAGGCATTTCATGCCGACACAACGATAAATTAAAGATACAACTCGATCTAAAATACAACGCTATACACAAAACCGTACATGACGCATTACACGGCTATTCGGCCTAGGAAAACATGCACAAAGGGGTGGCCCACGGCTTACATGACTCACGGCCTTGGGTCACTCCTCGAAATGTGTGCTTTCACTTAATCTCATCGAATTAGACATAGGGCTACGCACCAAAGCATGCATTAGCATAAATCGGGCCATGTTGCTTTAAACAACATGCGATTTACTACGCTCTTACATGCATTGGGGCACAACCATCTAACCAAACAGGACTAAGGTTTTTAGAAGAGGGTTTGACTCGATAAAAGTAAAACTAATTACAAACAAACTACCAAACATGACTCGATAAACAAAGTAATTACAAGATACGAAATAACGAGATAAAGATGAGAAAATAACGAGAAAAGGGACTACAAGGACACGGGCAAACACGGCCTACACGATCTAGCATACCCTAATCCTTAGGTTAGATTCATTAGGTTAGATAAATGATTGCGAAACGGGATAGGAAACAAGTTAGAAAACGAGTTAGAAACAACGTTGATCGATTGGAAGGATGTCGCGCAAAGGTGTATTCTACACGGCCTAAGGGGTCAAATTAGGTCAAGTTCGCTAATTAAATTAACTCATCAAGTGTTAATAAGAAGGTGCTAATCACGCACTCTTATACTAGCGAGAAATTATGTGAAAGAGAGAGATGTATTCAATTAAGTTACAGAATTGTTAATTGGTTTTAAAAGCTATGTCGATGTACCCTAAAGTGTCTAATTAGGTTATTAAACTGATCTAATATCATCTAAACGAGTTATATGTTAACAATCAGAGGTCATATTAACATGTAAATGGTCCAGGGGTAGGTCGAATCACACGAGAGAAGAGAGGGGTCAAAAGCGAAGAACGAAGTCAGAAATCGTTTTATTAATGCCCTACCTTTAACACGAGGATATGTAAATGAGACGGGGGTGTACGACCGACTGATGTAGCGGTTTCTTTCCCATCTCAAGTCAACGCGGGTGTTCATGGTGGTACTTTAACTCATACTCGGACTAAACTAGTTTCATAGTTAATAAGAACAAACGATAAACAAACAAAAATGAACTATAAAAAAACAAACATAAAAAACGAAATAAAAGGGAGAAAGAGGAGGATTTGATGCACCCTCAACCTACATGTATCGTTGACACCGTCTTGGGTCGTAATCGATGGTAGATTTTATCTCGAGAGGCCGTCGTCGACGAAGAAACAAAGCAAACAACACGTTTTTATCGAATCTGGACAGCAACTTTCAAACAGCGATTTCTCTCTCGTTTCACGGTGAAAATTCGATTTAAAAGATGTTTTGAAAACTAGAAAGAGAGGAGAACCGAGATCTTAAAACAATCCCTGCTCGTTTTGAGTTATTGGGCACGAAAAATGAGCACAAACAGAACTGGACAGACAGGAAAAAGCCGCGAAAACAGAGTGTATAACACTCTGTTTTTCGAAGGAATTCGTGTACTCTCAAGGGCAATTTGGCTCGTAAATCTTTGTCTAATGTGTATATGGATGTTATATGATTAATTTGGAACAAGAAACTCGAATTTTGATGGAGGTTTGAAGGAGGAACGAATTGTTTTTCGAAGAGGACACACAAACTGTTCCAGTTTGCAAGTCGGTTTTGTGAAGGGTTTTTGAGAGGCAATTAGGGTTTGTTTTTGGAGTTTAAAGCTTGTAAGTGAAGGTTGTATGTATGGAGCACTTAGAGGAAAGAATGTATGGTGAAGGGGGGGGGGGGGTATTTATAAGGAGTTAAAGTAGGGTAAAAGGGAGGAGAGGCAGACGGGCTCCCCTGAGCATAGCTGCTGTCCAGCAGCTTTTGTGGGGTTTTCTAGGGTTTGTATGGGGGGTTTTCTTGGTGGTTAAGGTAAGGTAATATAGGTAGGATATTAGGGTGTGGGTTAGGGTTAATGGGCATGGGTTTTGGTGGTATTTGGAGCGGGTTTTGGGCTCTGGATTTGGCACGCAAAACAGGGGGCTGCTCGTGTTTTATGCGGGCTGTTGGGGAGATGTTTAGGACGGGATTTGGGCCATGGTTATGGGGTTCGAACTGGGGTTGGATGGGTAGAGGCTTAGGTTGGTTAGTGTACTCGAGATTCGTGCCAATTCGTAAAGAAAACGGGCTCAAAAACCGAGCTATAATCGAGCTCCAAAACACGTGTTCAAAACGAGTTTTTCTCGATTTTTAAATCGATTTTTCAAATCAATTAACACATTAAAATAAATGATTTTTCAAATCAAATATACTCATAAAATGATTTTTCAAATCAATTATTTATTTTATTTTCAATAAAATAAACTTGAGAAAATAAATTCAAAATAAAATAAAATAAATTGAATTCACCTAAAAAAAAGCTTTAATTTAAATATCATTTAAATTAATAAAATACTCCGTCGACAACGCTCATTCTACATCGTAAAACGAACCCAAATAATGACAATGACAACTAATTGAATACATGTGTCCTATCATCATCGGGTGTTTGTCGGGTTCTCTATAAATTCCAATATCGACGGATACGGGTATCTACACTGGCTATAGCTTCCTCAACTTGTTGGAACATGGCAAGCATGGTTGCGGTACTGAACATAACTACCCTGTCCGAGGCATCCCTCTCCAAGGGATTCACCTCGTCATCAATTGGCAGGATGAGGTGTGAGCAGTCCAAGGTCGGCTCATCATCGAAGATAGCATGGGTTCCCAAAGGGTTCGTTTTGTTGTTTGGTTTAGTCCGTGGAGGCAAAGGCAATTCCCCTTTCTCGATCATGTCTTGGATGATGCGTTTGAGCTTGAAGCAAGTTTCTGTGTCATGCCACTTCCCTTGGTGGTACTGACAGTAGGCATTAGGGTTCCAGAAGCGGGATTTCTTAGCATCAGACGGATCCGGGGTGGGTCTGATTGGTTGTAACTTCCCTTGGTCCATAAGTCTTTTCGGGGCGTTTGCAGAAGTTGACCCTATATTGGTGAACACTCTTTGGGGGCGCTCAGCTCTCTTGCGGTTGGTTCAAGGAGGTTGACCTCATCAATCTTGTTCGTCTGAACATAGGGGCGAGATCCGGTTGATGTGGATCCCCGGTAGCCTCTACCGGTGGTTTTGGCTAGGACACCCTTGCGGAGGTCATCTTCAATGCGTGTCCAAAGGATTTGTAGATCCTGGAATGTCTTGATGTTTTGGTACCTCAGTTAGTTGGCATATACCGGGCAGAGAATGTTGACAAACTTTTCTACCAAAGTTGACTCACTGGGTTTGCTGACCAACTGAGTGCTTACCCTCCTCTAACGGGTTAAGAACTCGGTTAATCCCTCTTTGTCATTTTGGGTTATGACCTCAAGAGTATGGGTATTGGCTTGGATTTCGACATTGTTGGCATATTGCTTAGCAAATTCAACTGCGACCTCGTCCCAGGTAGTGAGGTTCTTCGGGTCAAGGGAGTAGTACCATTAGCGAGGGATCGGTTCCAAGGATGATGGAAAGATCCGGGTGAAAAGTTCCTGTTTAACCCCTTTAATGGCCATGTAGTCTTTGAAGGCTCGAATATGATTGAGTGGGTCCTCCACTCCCTTTAATTTGGGCACATCGGTCAAGGTAAATTTTTCAGGTAGTTGATCTCCAACAGGTAAAAACCTTCGGTTGTTCTCAAGATGGATATTGTTACCCCGGGCTAGGAGTTGTTCTTCCAAGAGCTTGAGCCTTTTCTCAGTTTCAGTTAAGGGCGGAGTGTTGTGCTCTTCAGTTTCCTTGTTTTCCAGGGTATCGATACGGGTCTCAACACGGTCCAGGGTGACCTTAAGAGCAGTGAGCAGGCTGGCTAGCTGAGCAGTTATGACATCTCTATTGTCGTTGGACGAAGCTCAAGACGGGGCCATGGTTCTGAGGCAGAAAAACGGCTCACATTACAACTCAATCCAACACGGTTCAAAGACTGAACGCAGACAACGCAAAGGACGGAACAAAGATCAAACTCAACAAGACGAGGGGGACCGTGTGTGGTACCTCGGTGCTGACTCGATTTATCACGTGGCGGTGTTGACTGAACTTTTGACACGCGTCCAACGTAGTGGCGTGACGCCGTTGGACGAGTCTTGTGGTGAGACGACTCATAAGTAAAGACCCATAAGTACGTTTGCTTCGACTCGATAGACATGAGGCGGAATTGGAATGGCGGACTGAAGTTTTCGAAAATAGAAATTTTCAAAAAAGGTTCGTTTGTCGCTTTATGGACGGCTTCCGAAGATAGGGATATCCACAAGTCGGATAGTTTAAAAGGTTGTCTTAAGTTTGTTTGAAAAAGATCATTTTGAGTTCGAGTCGGCTCGAAAAACAATGTATTGTTTCCCCTAGACGGTTTTTGAAATTCAAAATTGTATGTTTTGAAAATCGGGGTTTGAAATGTTTGAAGAGGCCTTGGGGACGGTGTATGGTCCTCGGGATCTCGAAAATGTCTCGAGAAAAGGGTGTGTGCTTTTCCCAGGTTTTGAAAGGGCCATTGTCGGCGCGAAACGGGTTAAAGTCCGTGTCTAGACGCGGCGATTATAACGGCGTAAAAAGGTGTTTTTGAAATGGTTGTAAAAACCGAGTTTGAAAATTGTCATTACCTAGAAAGGTGTGTTGAAATGGTTACAAAAAACCGGGTTTGAAAATCGTCATTACGACGGTCTAGAAAGGCGTGTTGAAATGGTTATAAAAACCGGGTTTGAAAATCGTCATTACGACGGCCCAGGAAGGCGTGTTGAAAAGCAACGGTCGGCGAAAGACCGCGGTTTGAAATGGCCATTATAACGGCGCAAAAAGGTGTTTTTGAAAGTTTAAAAATGACACGGAAGGACATATGATCATATAGCACATAAGCACTCGCAGTTTCATTATATTATGCATAATGCTGACACGGGTTTTGGCTTAAAAGGGTGAGTTACACACCAAGCAATCAAACCCCGATTTGCGAGAGGGATACCAATCCAAACAAAATGTGTAAGGAGGGTTCCCTAGCCTCGTGCTCGAAGGTGATGAAAGCTCTTTAACGAAACAGAAATGTGTAACGTCAACGGTATGCTTGACTAAATCGGGATTCGAAACGCGGGGATGAGAAAACTCACGCCGACGAGACGAGCCAATTGGTCGAAAAGGTTTAGGTTGTGGGCCCGGACAAGGAACCCAACCGTGACCGTAATATCAATTAATGCATTCCAATCAAGACCTCGTTCGAGTCTCACCATCTAGGGATCACAAAGACACAAGTGTCCTAGTTCTCCCCAACGGAGTCGCCAATCTATGGACATAGCCACCTACGCGCCAGGCTAATCCGTGGACGCATAGCAGTCTTTTGAAAGCCACGCTCGGCGGCGTAAAATTATGCTCTCGACCGGATCGTTTTAGATCGGTCGGTTTCGTCTCGGCAAGGGTGTCGAAACGATTAAAGATGTTCGGAGTCGCCACCAAGCATTTGTGGGATGCTTGGAACCCGTTCGAATCCACTTTATACCTCGGTCAAACGAAGCACAAAGTAGTGTTTGACATAGGTACTAAAGATAAGGAATCGTCCGTCTTTAGCATCCTATCTCTAGAATGACTCTCGTACGCCCTGGATAAGGCCATCCACTATCCAAAGTTTCTGAGTAAGAGGTGAAGGTACGTATTGGGAAGCCTTTTAATTAGACACCCAATCCCGCTCGCGGTAGCGGCCTCTACTGATCGATCTTGGTTGGTTGAATCCAAAAGTTGATAAAACAGTTTAAATGCATGAATGCGCATCCAATAGTTTAAACCTAGCATGTGAGAGATTTCTAAGTCGGTTGATTTAATCCAAATATCATGTATAAGATGTCAAGTTGGATTTATGGTTTATTTGCATGCAAGACGGAAATTAAACATCCATTTACCAAATTAGGTTTATGGTGCATAACGTGATCCATTTGTCTTAGTAAGACATTTTGAAAATATGATTTTTGAATGGGCAAATTAGTCATCTGATCCGTCCTATATCCGGGTTAGCCGGAGTCGAGATCGTCCTAGACCAATGCTGGAAGGGGAACAGACCCTGCATCAGGCAGCCAGAAGAGGCGCGAGCCTATTGGCGATGCATGGGGGTCTCCTGTGGTTCGAAAATAGGAAAAGAAATGGTCTGTTTAGGCGCGGGTCAGTCAACGGTATATGATGTGTTCTGACTATTGAAAGACGTTTGTAAAACGTGTTGAAAAATGGGTATTTGAACCCGTTTTGGTTTGAAAAGGCCGTTTAGGCCGTATTTGTGTTGATTTGAAGAACGAGACTTGAATAATCGTCATTGTTTTGATGGTATTCGATGTCAGGTTCGACTTTGCAAGCTTGACATGAATAGTTTTGAAAATGAATATGAACTCATTATCTTAAGTTCATTTGAATATAATTAGTCGATACTCATCATCGTACTCGGGTTAAAATGCGACATGGTATGTAGAACCAAGGATGACTTTGTGTTGGTGACTAATACATTTATGTTGAAAATGTAAAGAAATGGTGAAAGGCTTTAAAATACCTTCCAAAATGTAAATAAATGAAATAAAAGATTTTAAAATATCTTTTAAATGTGATTAACCAAATATTATCACCGAAACACGGATTAAACCGTCATGGTATTAAGAACCAAAGGTGAAAAATGTTTTATGGTTAAAATTTGTGAAAAATGGTTTGAAAATACTTGAAATGGTAAAAACCGATTACAAATATGAAAATGAAAAAAAAAGAGGAAAAGAAGAGACCAAACACGGATTGGACTTAAGGCTGGGCAGGGTGCTTTAGGCGCGAGCCTATGTGCTACGTAAGTAGCCTCTACCTCAACCAAAAAGTCTGGTTTTGGCTCATTCTTCCCATGTTTTGGACCATGTTATGCATGATTTAGCATGTTATAGTTATGAAACAAGTAAAGACATGATAAAAAGAGGATTTTTACACCCTCATACTTACTTGCTTGGCTTATGGCGAGAAACCGACGTAAGTGTATCAACTCGTTTGGTAGGAAAAGACTCGGTTTAAAACCGTTTTAGTAAGTAAAAAGAGTGTTTTATTAAGTTTAGTGATGGTGTAGTGGTCGAGATGGTCGGTCAAGTGATTTAATGCACGATGACGGTACCAAAAAATGTGTAAGGCTTGTGTTTACGATCGGTAGGTCGTAAACACGTGTCGGATTGTGACTTAGGAAGTCGAGTCGAGAATTTTAAAGAAGAAAAGAGGGGGCGGACACTCACATAAGTTCTCAAATGGTGGTATTTGAGGGGTATTTATAGGAGAATGAGTGGTTGTGTGAGTTTTGAGCGACGTGGCCACCTGGGCTGGTCAAAGAGGCGCGAGCCACATCGCACGTCTTTGAGGTGTCTTGTCGCTTTCACACAAATGCAATCATGATTTGTTCTATCTTAGGATTTGTATGAACATGTTTGGTACTTGACCATTCATGATAAAGGGAAAACTTAACATGGAAGCATTTGAATGGTTTGTTTTTTGTGTTTGACTCGGTTTGACTCGTTGTTGGAGTCGGGATTTGAATTTTGAGTCGGTTTTTGGTCCGGTGTCGGTTTTGACTCTAGTTAGTGTCATTGCGACCCCATCATCATGCATTAAACACTCCAGGTACTTTCGAAAAGTTTTGAAATGTTTTATTTTCGAAATCGTTTTATGTTTTCTATTGTAAAGTTGTACACGAACTGTCGATCAAACGCTGCGATTCCAAAGCATGTTGTAGTCCGATAATCATCGGGTGTTTGTTGGAGTCTCAGCAGATACTGGGTATCTACATTATGTTGTTGGTCGCCTATCTAAACCCCACCCGAGTGCAGCGCGTAGCTTACAGTGCCCCGACCATCGTATGTGCCACTTTAGCTTTGATTGCCAAGTCTCCGACCCGATACCTTAGTTGTGGTGCTATTGCCACCCGTTTAGCAGAGAGATTGACTAGCTTTGAGGCCTCTTCGGCTCTCAAACCCTCGGTTCTGATTGTGCCCAGTATGAACAGGGGTTACTTCATCGGCCAGAAGTGGCTGAGGGTATTGGAGGATGGTGGATAAGCTTGGAGTATGAGAGGTAAGAGTTGGATGAGAGTACCTGACCCGGACCACCTTCCAGTGACTAAGCCGTTAACTGCGGTTGTGGTTGCGTCAAACTCGAATGATGATGAGCCCGCCCCTACCCGTCCGACCTACCTGATCATGGATGACCTTTTGGAGGAGATGCAGGAGCTGGTCGGGGGAGACCAGGCTAGACCAGAGGACCAATTACCTAGGGTGGGGAGATACCCCGGGAGGGTGAGAGAGATGGTCAGAGAGACTCAGCCAGTGCAACCCGTTCTACCATGGTACCAGTACCCAAGCTATCCTTCCTCTTTTAGCCCCAGATACAGGTGAGTAAGCTCACGGAGAGGGTGTCTAACGCTTTAGCACTCCAGAACCTTCATGAGATGGCGTACATGCAGGGAGTGGGCACCAACTTGGCCCAACCTGTTTGGTGGCGAGGTGTCGGGAACGATAATTGAGTCTTTCACTTCAATGGAGTTGACCCGACCACATAGGGAGTCCCCGAGAGCTATCCCTACGGATGTCTTATGCCATAGAGGGCAGCAGAAGACCCCACAAGTGACCACAGAAGGAGGCACATCAGGAATCGGCACATCTGTAGGAGGAGGAGGAGGAGGAGGAGGAGGAAGAAGAGGAGGAGGAGGTGAGGATATGGAGGAGGACGGAGGTGGTGACCTCGAATGATTTTCTTGTTGTTGTTGTTGTTGTTGTTGTTGTTGTTGTTGTTGTTGTTGTTGTTGTTGTTGTTGTGTAGACTTATGATACTTGCTACATTCGTTTCATCGTACTTGGATTTATCTTGGTTGTATCTGGCCATAAGGCCGTATTTTGTTTGATTTTCTGAACTTGTTATGAAGGTGTGTGATATCGAGGTGAAACACCGGAGATTGGTTATGTATCTTTGGCTTAATGTTGTGTTTGGAGGGTGATCTGACCTGCAGATACTCTATCGAGTGCCCTCTACTTGATCGAGTACCTGCTGTGGACCATTCAGGGAGTGTTCTAACCTCTAGATACTCGATCGAGTACGCTTCACTCGATCGAGTAGCCTAACCCAGACTCGATCGAGTGCCTTTAACTCGATCGAGTGCCCCTGTTGACCCTTATAGTCCGTTTCCTTGTGACCACGGAAGAATTTGGTTGATTTATATTTTGTTTCATGGTTATTAATCACGTTTATATATTTCATATTGCACTACATGAGATTTAAAGGCGGTTTACACTAGTTCTAATCCTATGTGCTTAATTAGTTTCCTTATTTATCTTTCTAAACGGTGGTTAAGTCATATCGTCGGTGATGGTAATTTCAAAGCTAGTTATATATTGAGTAATCATGTTTTTGTAATGTCACCTAAAGCAAGTACTTCATTTCCATATATATTGGTTTGGTAACGCTGCGTTTCATGTACTCATTTTTGCGTTGTTTTCGTTTAGTACACACATATGCACACATGTTATACAAGTAAGGTCAAAGGAGGTAAGATATTAATGGTTGGTTTCATCATATGTTGGATCACTTCGTAATGTCAGGATTATGTGGAGATATCATTTTCGTGAAATATTTATAATCTGTGTTGAAGGTGAATTTCGGGAACGAAGTTCCTTTTAAAAGGGTAAAAGTAATGTCGCATGAGAAAAATGTCAAAAATATCGTGTTTTGGATAAATTGTTGGTAAAAATTTACTATGTTATACTCCATTTTTGTTAAATAAAATTTAAACTTCGGTGGCGGAACGTAATGTATGTAATTGTTAAGTAACTTTATTAAATAATTTAATTTGTGGTGCTATATAAGTTGTTGTTTAAATAATTTAAATGGGTGTTGAATCATTTATTGAATAACTGGTTGATAATTTACAGCATATTGGGTGTTTAATAAGTAATTGTTGGATGATTAAGTAGAGTGTTAATGCCGAATGTGTATGATATGTATGGTGTATGAAGTGGTGAGGTATTAAAACTTGGTTAGTAAGTTAGAAGTAACAGTCTGTGGTAGTGTGTCTTTTCGTGCGTAATACGCAGGTGATGACTCAGAAGGAAGTTGTGTTTTATGGTTACCTTCGCGGAAGTAGTTGATGATGAGTAGTTCGATCTTACGTCATAGTAACCTTTGGGATTAGAACACTTGATCTATCATAGGCTACTCGATCGAGTAGCTCTGTGACTCGATTGAGTAGAGGTCACTCGATCGCGTATGTCCCATACTCGATCGAGTAAGTGGAGTTCAGCGGTAAAATATATATTGTGAAGTTGTGAAACCAAAATAAGTTTCATTTCATTTCCCCTAAATCTAATTGTCGATAAATCTCTCTCCTTCACCATTTTTCATCCTTTGGAGCCCTTTGTGAGTTGAGACACCATAGGGATGGGAAACATGGGTCGGGTAGCGGTCTTGTCGCCGGAACGCTGCGTATAGGTAAGTCATCATCATCACCATCATCATCGTCTTCCTTAGTTTTGGTCATCGTTTTGTTGGTAGTAATAGGGTTTGTCATGTTGTTTGTAATAGGTGGTAATGGTGGTTGCTTGTCGTCATACGGTCATATGCGGTGTTGTTCCGGATTGCTAAAGGTAGGTTTTCTTACTCAGTACTGTTGATTGTTTAGTATGTCGGTTGTGTTGTCTAATTGGATTGGGTATTTTTGTTGGTATTGTAATTGGTTGTGGTTGTTTGTCTGTGGTTTGCGAGGTTCACTCTCGGCCGAGTGGAGTCACTTGCGGGAGTGGCTTCACGCCCTTGATTCGCCCCTTATGAAACCCGCTACAAGAGGGGATGTGCACATTAAGGAACATGGGTTTTCGCTCGGTAAAGATGAGCGGGGCTTAGGTGGGAACGGCTGCAGTCCCCCACTGGCGGTGTGGAATATCTGTTGCGATGGATATTCTGGCAGGACTTCATCTTCGGGTAGTCAGAGGAGTGATGGATGATCGGAGGTAGTGTTGGGTTTGTGTTGTGTTGTTCAATTACTGACCTTGTGTGGTGTTGACTGTGTTTCTTCTTGTGTTGTGTCTGTCGAGATCCATTATGGTGAGCAGTCCGTCTTATCAGGTCTTGATATGTGGAGCTTAGTTGGGTGCTTTGGAGGGACGAGTCTATCACGAGTCATGGCATGGATAGTATCACGTAGTTGATAGTTTGTCATCGGTCGTACCTTTCTTTAATGAGATAACTTGTAATAAATTAATTTTTCTTTTATTGACGTTTGATATTTACTATTCCTTGGGCAACCAAGATGGTAACGCCCTTATCTTCTTGGGAAGGTCTTGTTAAGGCTCCTTGGTAGATGGAGGTGTTACACGAGGTTTATTTAGAGACGGATCTCGGGATCATTTATATAATTTAGGTGAGAGGTCATTATATAAATGCTTATTTGAACTTGTTTTTCAAGTATTTATTTACGATAAATGTTAAATTTCCCTCTTACTCCGTTATTTCTAATTTATATAGATTACGCAATGACAAGTATTTATACGCTCCTTACTCTATAAAATAAAAACTCCGTTATTACATCAAAATAGTTTTCTAAAGGGTATACGGTAGCTTTTTATTTTCGATTGTTCGACTTTTCTCCGTTACCACAATTGCTAAAGACAATATTTCAATTATGTTTTTTTATCCTCCTTTATTTCGTTGTAAGGGTCTCTTGTGAAGAGTATAAACGGGTGTTATGCTTAGTCAAAAACGTTTTGATTGTTGCAGTGACATCTTCTTTACAACGACTGTACTGCGTCTTATTTCTCACAAGTTACATTGTTCTCACATACTTAAAATTGTTTGAGTACGTGGAAACATTGTAACAGATAGGTAACATGATTTGCTAGAAATCATGAGTGACCGAATACCACAATCACTTCATAGAGAGTTTAACCCTAATGATGGTAAACTAAGAATAAAGTGAAGAGTAGTCTTCATGAAATTCTTTTTCTGCTTGTCTAAGCAGAGGTTCTTAGAAGTTAGTGTGAGCTCTAAGAGGGATGTATAACTCTTAATAGTTAAGATTAGGATGAGGTTCAATCAGGAAATTGATTTGGTTGTGGTATTGGTTCAAGGCAAAGGTTAAAACAAAGCTATTGTGAATAACAACGCCTAACCTAAGTGCGATGCCAATCCCGACCAATAATGTTGCTATTGTGAAAGTGTATGACACTGGAATAGAAGCCACCCCTAGTTTTTTTGGAGAATACGAAAGTTGGGTGTGTGACACCTAAAAGTTCCTTCTTCTATATTTATCTATATGATTGACATTAGTTATGTTAGTACCACTTCGTAAATATTTGATATCGGTGGTGTTTCTCATAATTGTATTTGATATACGGGATGATGATCGTGTGACAACTAGCCTTAATTAAAAGTTGACCTTCGCATAGGAAATGGAACTAGAGTAGTTATCATTTCATTATGAGACATATAAATGTTATTATGCACTTAATCTAGTTCTAAGGTTTAGAGTTGTGCTTTAATAAAAGTTATTATGGACTAGTTAACGTAGCTAGTTTTAGGTGGCCATACTAGGAATTCGTTTTTTACATGCCTTTATTTTTCCTTTGTTTTCATGCCAAATCGCCGTTACATGCATTTTATTTATGCCCTTTAAAGTATTATTTCGCTATTGTCAATTTACGGTTATCTACAATTCGCCGACTTAGTTCACTTAAAGGTCATAGATGATAACTTGACAAGATCTCTCACATTTTAAAATTGAGATTAGCCTTACCAATTAGTAGGAGCTATGAATCCCTTCTTTATTAGGGGCGGGCTCGGCTCACCGGGGCGTTTCCTTTTTACGCCGGGTAAGTATGGTAATAAATGTTATTAATCGCGAAATTTGGTTGGACTGAACGGAACATATATGGGATGAATTGGCATACCGTGCCCATATTTGTTTCCGGGGCTAAGAGAAGAGTTTATTTGAAATCCGTCGACCGAGAGTTCTAGGTGTAGAATCAGTCAAATAATTGACTCACCGAATTTATTTAGATCTCGTATGTCTGGCGTCACCCGGCCGAGGTGTAATACCCACCCTGTTAGGGACCCGTTGACCGCCATTGACTGACCTTAGACATATTTCTAGACCTCTGAAAGCGTTAGTAGTTCGATCATAAGTCATAGTAACCTTTGGGATTAGGAGTGTTGATCTAGCGTAGGCTACTCGATCGAGTAGCTCTGTGACTCAATTGAGTAAAGGCCACTCGATCGAGTAAGTCCCATACTTGATCGAGTAAGTGGAGTTCAGCGGTAAAATATATATCGTGAAGTCGTGAAACAAAAATCAGTTTCATTTTATTTCCCATAAACCTAATTGTCGATACATCTCTCTCCTTCACCAGTCTTCATTCTTTGGAGCCCTTTGTGAGTTGAGACACCATGGGGATGGGAAGTATGAGTCTGGTAACGGTCTTGTCCCCGGAAGGCTGTGTATAGGTAAGTCATCATTATCGTCTTCCTTAGTTTTGGTTATGGTTGTGTTGGTAGTAATAGGGTTTGTCATGGTGTTCGTAATAGGTGTTAATGGTGGTTGCTTGTCGTCATAAGGTCGTATGCGGTATTGTTACGGATTGCTAAAGGTAGGTTTTCCTACTCAGTACTGTTGATTGTTTAGTATGTCGATTGTCTTGTCTAATTGGATTGGGTATTGTTGTTGTTATTGTAATTGGTTGTGATTTTTTGTCTGTGGTTCGCGAGGTGCGCTCTCGGCTGAGTGGAGTCACTTGCTGGAGTGGCTTCATGCCCTTGATTCGCCCCTCGTGGAACCCGCTACAAGAGAGGATGTGCACATTAAGGAACATGGGTTTTCGCTCGGTAAAGAAGAGTGAAGCTTAGGTGGGAACGGCTGCGGTCCCCCACTGACGGTGTGGAATATCTGTTGCGATGGATATTCTGGTAGGACTTGAACTTCAGGTAGTCAGAGGAGTGATGGATGATTGGAGGTAGTGTTGGGTTTGTGTATGCTGTATCTAGTGTCTTGTGTTATTCTTCAGTTACTGACCTTGTGTGGTGTTGTATGTGTTTCTTCTTGTGTTGTGTCTGCCGTGATCCATTATGGTGAGCAGTCCGTCTTAGCAGGTCTTGATATGTGGAGCTTAGTTGGGTGCTTTGAAGGGACGAGCCTAACACGAGTTATGGCATGGACATTATCACGTAGTTGATAGTTTGTCATCAGTCGTGCCTTTCTTTATTGAGATATAACTTGTAATAACTTAACTGTTCTTTCATTGACGTTTGATATTTACTATTCCTCGGGTAACCGAGATGGTAACGCCCTTATCTGCTTGGGAAGGTCTTATTAAGGCTTCTTGGTAGATAGGGGTGTTACAAAGTGGTATTAGAGAGACGATTTTGGAACCTTTAACCAGTGAACCTAATGAACGTAGTGAGTCCAAAAAAATGAACCTGGTGTATGTGTATTGGGATCCCTGATAATTGCTTGATTTTGGGTGGGAAGGTGCCCTTATTCCAAAAGCCTGGCCCTAATATGCTTAAGCCGGCCACTCTGAATGGGAATTTTGAGTCGGGAATTATTGTTTATGCGTATGTGTGTGTAGTATACGAAGTGCATATCGGAATATGTGAGTATTATATGATGCCTTGTGTGTGTGCAAGTGGTAGAGTAAGAGTGTGTAATTGTTTGTATAGTTTAGTATGTGTATATGTATGTTGAGGAATGGCAGGGTGTCTGTGGAAAGCCTACATGGGAATATATGATGACGTGAAACTTGGTAATGATTTAGAAGTTATTATATGTGTTTCAGATGATATTAATTTGTTATGTAGTGTGGTGGAATTTAACAGGTGAATGATGTAGTATACCGTTGTGAATATGCGTAAAAATGTGAATTATAACATGTGATCGCCTGGTTGATTGTGATATGTCAAGTAATAGAGCTGAAGTATGAGTAATTGGTAGTTGATCTACAGATTGTATTGTTTAATAAAACTGACTGCACATGTTGTATGGTAGAATTTGATATGCACAAGTATAAGTAGAGTAATGTTGTTGTTATAAACAGATATGTGAGTTAAAGTGTGTCATGGTTGGATTCAATAGTGTGTTGATTGGAACTTAGTAGAATAAGAGTAATAGTGTTTGAATGCGGTAATCGTGTTGTTTACAATGTTAATTGATAGTAATCGTATGGAAATAATCAGTGACGAGTTCTAAGTATACGTTAGACTCAGAACGAGTTGTTGTTTTGCAGGAACGATTAATCGAATTTGTAATCTTTTGTCGCTTGTTTTAATCTTACTCGACTGGTACAAGTGCCTACACGACCGAGTAATTAAAAAGTTAATTAACTAAATTAGTTGCGGTTTTGTATATATTTCGAGGTAGAGGTAATTAGTTTATTATATTTACAAGGAGTTGTAAATGAAACTAATTGGGTATTATGGGACCCATTATATATTGATATAATGGTAAAATATGACTTAAAAGTGAAGTGTATATTATATTTTTTTTGCATTATTTAATTGTTAAATAATTAAAATAATAATAATAATTATTATATAAGATAATTAATCATATGACTTATAAGCATTTGTGGGACAAATGTCAAAAGTCAAAATAAGACCCAAATGGTCTAGGGTGGACCGATTTTGTAGGTCATTTAGGACACTTGTCCTTAACTACCTATAACGTCCATATAACACATCCGAGTGTCCGTTATGACGATGTTTATTTCCGCAGTTTGATTTAGAGAGGATTAGAGTTATATAAACGTGAATTTCAGTTTCTTAATCACTTTTAACAAAACCTAAACTTACAATGTAACTCTAATCATCTCCAAATCTCTCTCTCAAGTTTGTGGTTCTTTCGTGAGTCTTGTTCATCATTCCTTGCGTCGATTGTGTCGGTAAGCTTCTAATTATCGAGTTTCATTAATTTCTCTTTTAGGGTTTTGCCCTAGTTTATGATTTGGGGGAAAAGGGGATTTTGGCATGTTATAATTGGAAATTGTATGATTATCGTTAGGTGGAGATTTCGTAGAGGAGCCGTTATAGCCTGCTTGATTGTGTCATTTCAGTTTGTGATAAGGTAGGGTTTTCCTACTCGGTTAATTTTTTAATTGGTTTAAGATATGTGTTGTGATTTCTTGTACGATTGATATTGTAATTAACCGCTGTTGTTGGATTAGAGTTGGTGTTGGTTTGAGATGGTTACTGATATTGTTCGCGAGGTGCGTCCTTGGCTGAGTGGAGTCACTTGCGGGAGTGGCTTCACGCGCTAGTTTCGCCCTCTATGGAACCCGCCACAGGAGGAGATGTGCACATTAATGAACAGGGTTATCGCTCGTTGATGAGCGGAGGCTTAGGTGGGTACGACTGCGGTCCCCCACTGGCAGGTCTACACACTTTAGTGTGTAGTCAGTTACGTGATAAGATTAGGAATTGGAGGTGGTTTGTGAACAACTGTTTATCTTATCGCACTTTGTTTTATTTTGATTATGCAGTAAACTGAACCCGGGTTGTTTTGTAAAATCTGTAGTGATCCATTCGGGGATGGTGAGTAGATTATGACAGGTGATGATGGTCATTAGCTCCGGGGACGAGATGAGGAGTCATCACTCGAGTCTAGCTTCCGCTGTCATGATATTTATCGTTTTAATTTCAGTTTTTGAACACTAGCAAACATTTTTTTTGGATTTGGTTTTTGAAACATGTAATCGTTAACTTGTTATACTTTAATAAATGTTGTTTTGGAAGGGTAACTTTGATATATTAGCATCGATGATGTGACACATATTTGTGCAAATTTAGTCCCTGAACTAGCCTCGTTCCTATTCTTTCTAGTGCTTATTAGGGCCATTTCTTATCTTTAGTTCCCTACTTTGCATATTCTTTGAGGTTTTGTGTTCTTGGTAGGAGAGGATTGCTAGCCTTACAATTATGGAGCAAAGTGGAGATAAATAGAGTGAATCTAATTACCAAGCATCTAAGGGGAGACCAATACTAAAGGCCTAAGTAAATAAATAATCAAGTAGAATGGCAATGATGAAGACCCCTACGACCCCCCCCCCCCCCCTCCCCCCCAACGACCCCCACAGATCCTTAGGCAGTCAAAAGAAGAAGAAGGAAAGCTGATCAAGGATCAAGGCGACCTGAGCTCAGGACGTGCGTCCCAAGCCACAATCCGGGCGTCCCGTGGCCAAGTCGAGCTGATTCCTGGGTAGCACGAGCACATTTCAAGGTCAAGTCGAGCGGCTCTTTATGGGACTTACAAGGCACTAATCTTCTTCTTAGGGATTTAATCGTCATTTAAGCCCTTAGTTACCTAATTCTTGTACTTAGTATAAATACCCTATTGTTTTAGGTAATCACCAAGTTTTTACCAATAGATAATCAAGTTAATTTACTAATTAGTTTAGTAGATCTTCCTAATAAAGTTGTAGTTACTCAATTCAATATTAATCAAATCTTAATTTCTCTTTAATCATTCAAGTGTCCTTAGATTTAGTTGG
The DNA here is from genome assembly GCF_048544455.1 of Silene latifolia. Lineage (NCBI taxonomy): Eukaryota > Viridiplantae > Streptophyta > Magnoliopsida > Caryophyllales > Caryophyllaceae > Silene > Silene latifolia. The sequence goes on from NC_133526.1 coordinate 176,079,170, forward strand.
GTAATTTGAAGACTATTTGGGGTTTATTGAAGACTTGACAACTCTTCATCATTCATCAAGTGTTCTTCTATTATTCTTTGCTTATTATTTGGATCACCCTTAAGTTGGTATAATCTCTTTTACCCTTTGCTTAATTAATTATTGCTTTACTCATTCACCATGTTTAACTTTGTTAATATGATTAACACCCCTATTAGCATGTTGACCATGACCATGAGTGAGTAGTCTTCTAGCTATGGTTAATGGGGGATTAGGGGAATTAAAACATGGGGGTATATCCATACTTAATCTAATATGTTTTCATAAGATTTCTTGCTTGTTGTAGTTTCGACTTATGCACATGTTAAGCTTGATGAATTGCTCGATTGACAACCTTGCATGAATCTCTTATCTATTCAACAAGACTTGTAAGATATAAACTAATTCAAGGCTTGTTAGACCATGCATATAGTTGAATAGGAAGAAACTAAGTCGACTTGTAGGTGTTGTACAGTCTTGACCGACTCGGCTCCGGGACCTAAATCTTCCTAGGAATTGTGAGACATAAACTAACTCGATTCCACTACAACAATAATTTGCTTGCAACTATGTAAACATGTATGTATGTTCACCACCATGAATCCCCTATTAACCCATGATACCCTAGTGCCTTAATCAATTGTTTACAAACTCCTATTTGCTTATTTGTTTGTTTTGATTTCATTTCTTTACATTTCATTGTTAAGTAGTTAAGATTGCAAACCTCAAACTCAACCCAAATTGTGACACCCTAAGACATTGCTTTCTACAATCGATAACTCGATCTAATACCCGTCCAATGGGATCCGACCTTAATTGCCATTCTACTAAGAGTAGTTAGTTTATTCTATAAATATTGTTTTGATCGGTTAGCTTAGACGACAATGTTTTATACCGCATAAAAAACGGCACCGTTGCTGGGGATGGTGTTCACTTGAATTGTTATTTGTTGTTTTTAGTTGTGTCTTTCTTAACCTTGGGGAAGTCAAATTCCTCAATGTCGTTTTAATTGTTTTCTAGTTGTTTGATTTTTGCATGTCTAGGAGATCACAAGATAGACTTTTGACTATTGATCCCTAAATTGAAAGGACCTTGACCAATATTAGAAGAGTTGTTAGAGGAACTTCGAAAATTGTGGGTATTGGAGAACTTGTGGACATTGGTACTGTCTAATCGGATAGTGTTGAGTTTACCAACCCTTTTTCAAGACAAGGAGAGGAAAACCAATTCCCAAACCAACCACAAAATCAACCTATAATGCCTAATTTCTCATCTCATTCCGTACCAACCGAGGAGAACCTGCCAAATGGTACTCCTACACCATCACATCTAACCGGTAATTTCATTGCCAAATCCGCATTCATACAATTAGTTGAGAGAAGTCAATTTGGAGGGATGCCTAGTGAGGATCCTCATCTACATATGGAGACTTTTTGTGACTTTTGTGATGCAATTTCTCAAACCGGAGTGACTCAAGATCAAATTCGATGGGTGTTGTTTCCTTTTTCCTTGATCAGAACCGCAAAGCAATGGTTAAAGAGCCTAGACAAGGCTAACCTTGGTATCGATTCATGGAAGAAGTTGGCACTTGCCTTCTACAAGAAGTGCTATCCTCCGGAGAAGACTAACATGTTGAGAGCCCAAATCATCGGGTTTAAGCAAAGCGACGAGGAATCCTTATACGAGGCTTTGGAAAGATTCAAGGATACATGTCGCTCTTGTCCTCATCATGGACTAACTGAACCTTGTTCAACAATTTTGGAATGGCTTATGCGAAGATTCAAGGAATGTCCTCAACATGGGTTCCAATCGAAAAAATGGCGGTTCATAACTCCCAATATAGTAGGCCACAAAAAGTCACTAGAGGAGGGAAGCATGAGGTGGACTCCATCACAGAATTGGGTGCCCAAATAAGTGCTCATATTGACACCATAAACTTAAATTTTGAGAAAGTCATAGCCAAGCTTGATGAAGCTTCTCAATCACCCAAACAACATGTCAATAACATGATGACAACATCCTCAATCCCAATTGGAGTGTATGAAAGTTGTGGAAGCTAGAGACACGATCAACACGAATGTAGGAGAACAAGTGAATAAGTGAATGCCTTCCAAGCATACAAATATGACACACCTTATTCCAACTACTACAATGAGAAAACCAACTTCCACCTAAATCTTTCATACAAGAGCCAAAATGTCCAAAACCCTCAACCCACATACACACCCCCTCCAATGAGAAATCCTACTCAAAGACCATACTACAATCAACCCAATTACTAAGCTTTTGATGTTCAAAAAGCGGTCCTCCAAATGCAAAAGAGCCAACAAGATTTCTTTGCTCAAATGCAAAGTAATAGACAAGCCAAAGATACTACTATCAACAATATCCTTACTCGAACCAAAATGTTGGAGACTCAATTGTCTCAATTGGCCTCTTCTAGCTCCCAAAGACAAAAGTGACAATTGCCTCCTCAAGGTAATCCTCCTACAAGACATTAGACCATCAATGCTATCCACTTGAGGAGTGGTACAAGATATGAGGGAGCGAAGATGCCGATTGAAGAAGATATTGTTGAGGATAATTCCAAGCAAAGTGATGTGATTGAACCATTAAGGAAAAATCCTAAGGTGGTAGAGACAACCACCAATGACTCATCAAAGAAGAGAAGTGAAAAGAAGTCTAGAGAAGTTGAGAAAGAGCCTATTATGATTAGACTTCCATTCCCAAGTCGCCAAGCTAAGCCCAATTTTGATGAGAAACTTGGAAAGTTCATGGAGATTGTGAAGAACTTCGAGGTTTCTATACCATTCACGGAGCTAATCCACCATGTTACGGCCTATGAAAAGTACATAAAAGATATCCTTACCAAGAATAAGTCCATCCGAAAGTTGGAAACCATTGCCTTCACAAAGATTAGTAGTGCAATTATTTAAGGAAATTCCCCTCCAAAACTCAAAGATCCGAGAAGCTTTTCCATTCCATGTACCATTGGCGACACCACAATCAACAAGGCACTATGTGATCTAGGTGCAAGTGTGAGTGTCATGCCATATTTGGTATGTGAAAGACTAGGGGTGGGAGAGATCAAGTGCACCAATATGGCCTTACAAATTGTGGACCATTCAACAAAGAAACCACTAGGAGTATGGAAAGATGTACCCGTGAGAGTTGGAATGTTTTTCATGCCGTTGGACTTTGTCATTGTTGATATGGAGGAGGATTACAACATTTCAATCATTCTAGGAAGACCTTTCCTAACACTGCCGGAGCGGTGATCGATGTAAAACATGGAAAGCTCACACTTGAAATAGGTGATGAAACAATCACCTTCAATCTTGATAAGAATATGAAAGCTCCCAACTTGTTTGAGCCATGCTTCATGGTTGATCACTATACTCGGGAGGGTGACAAGAATAAGATGGAACCTCCATTCAAATAACAAGGAAAAGATGGAAATATCAAATAGAAGGATAATGACACACCGCCCAATTGGAAGAAAGATATTTATGATCTTGAAATGGCTCTATTCGAAGAGCATGAAATTTTTTACAACAAGAATGAGAACTTGCAAAGCTCACCCATGACAAGTATAGATAGAGGCCTCATTGACCATGATAATAAGAAAGGATAGTTGCTCTTCTCAACTCATGATCCACCCGACATAGGGAAAGAAGTAAGAAAAGTATATGGTCTATTGATGACGAGTTTGAAGGACTTGTTAACCCGTACATTGGAAATGCTATGACTCTAGACCAAGGCTATGTAGACCCTTGTCACCTCTTTGACTCGGACTACTATGTGAATGAAGACAATAATGTTCCAAGGTCTAGGCAAGACCTTCATCATTAAAATGAACAAGCCTTTGACTACTTCTACAAGGTGTTGAGCAACATCAACAACGCCTTTGCTTTTGATACGTGCAATTTATATAGACTTTTTAGCCTTTTATTGCACGCATTTCTATGCCTTTTTGTATCGCTATGTATTGCAAAATGCCCTGAATTGGCTACTTTGGTTTGTTTTGCCTATATTGCAGAAATGGACCTGGAAGTAGCGGAGTCGACCATTATTCGTCCCGTTTAGCATGCATTGTAAGGAAACGGAGTCATTCGAGCAAGAGTTGTGCCTCGTGGTGTGTGAAGGAAGTCATTTGAAGCTGCCAAGGACGTAACTGAAGCTGATGCATGGGATATCCACGCGATCGAGTGGAATTATGTGTCGATCGAGTGGTTTGGCTGGAACATGAGGTCGATCGAGCAGTTCTTAGAGCTCGATTGAAATGTGCTTATTGGGAGTTACTCGATCGAGAGCCTTAATTGTTCGATCGAGTACAATGGCTGGAGAAGACCTCGATCGAGTGATCTGAAAGTGCTCGATCGAGGGGTCTGCTGTTTTACACGGGTTGACTTATTCCGTAATAGGTTTTATTTTGTTAATTATCGCTCCCCTATATAAGGGAGTCGTAATTAGGTTAATAAACAGACCTTTTACAACTCTTTATCTCTTTTTACTTCTATTAATCTCTGGTCGGGTTCTAAATCTTTTCGGTAACTTGTCGTTAGGAGCACCTAGACCAAAACACAATTTATAACTTCACAAACAACTCTACAATTAGTAAAGAGGCAAGTAAAGGTCGGATCCCAAGGGACGGGAATTGAGATGAGATTTCTATTGAAACTATTGGTGTCTTAGGGGTGTCACAATTTGGGTTGATGTAGAAGGTCACTAACTAAATAGCAATGAAAGTAAATAAACAAGATGAATTGCAAGGGTTGTAAACAATTGATAAAAAGCACTAGGGTATAATGGGGTCATAGGGGAATCATGGGAATTGATCATACAAACATGTTCTCAAATTATAAGCAAGCAATTATTGTTGTGATGGATTGAGTTGGGTTATATCTTACAATCCTAGGAAAGTTTGGGTCCCGTAGCCGAATCGATTAGATTGTACAACACCTACAAGTCGACTTAGTCTTCCCTACTCAACAACATGCATGGTCTAATGAGACCCGAGTTGGTTTATGTCTTACAAGTCTCATTGAAAAGATAGGTGATGGGTAAAAAAAGCAAGGATTCATAGGCTCGCATTTCATCAAACATAACATGTGCATGAGTTGAGATCATAACAAGCAAGCAAATAAACCATGAAAGCATATTAATTTAAGCATGAATCATTCCCCATGTTGGTTTCCCCTAATTACCCATTAACCCTAGCTAGGTCACTACTCACTCATTATCATGTTGATCATGCTAGCAAGGTTGTCAATCATACAAACAAAATGAAACATGATGAATAAATGAAAGTAATTAACAATAATTAAAAAGGGATTAAGAGAATTATACCTATTAATGATTCCAATAATAAAGCAAAGAATAAAAGAAGTACTTGATGCTTGATTGAGAGGTTGTCAATCTCCCAATAATAACCCAAATAATCTTCAATTACCCAAAATAAAGGATGAACAAAAGAGAGATTAAGGAAATAAAACTTGTATTAAAACTTGATTAATTGTTGATTACAAAACTAAAGAGGGATTTGATATTAACTACTCTAATAATTGATAAGAAGAACATGCTCTTCTAATTAGACTAATGGGGTATTTATAGTGGAAATTAGGTGGATGTATTAGGGTTAACTAAGGGCTAAACTAGTAATTACACTTTTGAGATTTGAGCAGGGAGACACCGGTATTTTTCGAAGGAAGGGCTTCTTTCTTTGAAGCTTGAAGAAACGGATTTGTGCTGGACTGGAATCCGTGCGTCTTAGGCATGGGACGGGCGGATTCGTGAGTCTCAGCCCGGGCGTCTTTGAAGGAAGACGCACGTCTTCTGGTAGCTGCTGCCCGGGCATCTTTGAAGGAAGACGCACGGATTGTGGTGCTGGGGACGGCTGGATTCAGGACAATCCGCACGGATTGCTCCTTAGTCTTTTTATCCTTCTTCTTTTCTTCCCTTTTCTTCGTAAAATCCTTGGCGATTTCCTTGGGGATGCAAGGATCTTTCCTCAACATTGCTCATCTACTAAAATATGTACAAAGGCCTTCTAATCTTGTCTCTCCTTGATGCTTGGTCATTGAATTCAATCAATTTAGTCCCATTTTGCCATGAAAATGCAAGGTTTGCACTCCTTTCCTACCAAGGATACAAAACCTCAAAGAATATGCAAAACAAAGAACTAAAGACAATAAATGACCCAAATATGCACTAAAAAGCATGGGAACAAGGCTAATTCGGGGGCTAAATATGCGCTAATTATGGTCACATCAATCTCTGAACTACTTTACTGCTTAATCTCGTACTTTGCTTTGAGGATTGTTCTCTACACCGGATTCTTTAAGATTGTAATCATTCTTTTCTCCTTAATCTCAATACTTTGTTTACATTAATTTCTTGTTCTTTAATTATCACTTTTGCCCTTGTCTTATTTATGTTTGGTTGTTATTCTTTAATTATGTCTTTAATTAGCATGTCTTTTGTTGTTATTGTTAATCACATTAAGAACATGAGTAGCTAATTCTCTCTATCTTAGGACTAGGGAATCCATGGTAGGATTGTGACGATGTAGCGAATAGACTAGATAATTTACATGTGAGAATCTGTCCCCATAGCAATATAACTGTAACACCAATTTAGTTGAGTGGACGCTTCTAAATTATATTAATCTGGTTAACTTTGTTCCTGGATCGGAAGATCGGAATAAATAGACCTGCTATGAACAGTAGACTACCCTAATGAGGACGGAAGTTAAGTTAGAGGAATTCTAGGGTGGATAGCGGACCGGAAGGACCTTTCTCATGCCCTTCTCACATTAGATTGTCTAGGCTATTTGCAACTGAGTCGATAGACTATCATGGTGAACCGAAATCGTGACATACTCTCTCATCTGATCACCTTTTTCATATTTTCTCACTTTTACTGCTCTTACTTTATTTCTCTTTCCTTTAAATCTTCAGTAGTTTAGAAAATCAAATACAAAACCCCCATTTATGACCTAGATAGACGGACTTTTAAACATATACCTTGCCTCCCTGTGGAGATCGACCCTACTTATCACTAGCTTCTGTTAGTTTTATTTAGGTTTTATTTTTGGTACAGAAACGACAATATCAAATTTTGGCGCCGTTGTCGGGGAGGCAATAGCCCTATCTGTCTTGCTTGTTTCGTTTATATCCGTCTTAGGGCATTTTTATTCCTTGAGACAGTTCTCACTTATTTCCTTCAGTGTTGTGTATGCCCAGGTCTAACAGGTTAGAATTAGTTCCTGCTGATCCTGAACCAGAAATATTATTTCGGCATAGACTCCGTCTGCAGAGGAAAATTCGAAAGGAAGACTTGAGTACTTTTGAACCCGAGCTACAACACTTTTTGTTTGCAGAAGATCCGTCTTGTGAAGAAGACAACTCTATTTCTGCTATTAAGCCAGTGAAGATGCCTAACATTGTAAGTCACTCAGAACCCACAACTGCCTCGATCCCTAAAGGTTTCAAACTTGCAAAAGAGGATGGAACCACATTTGACCTTTGACCGTCTTACATCAATTTTGTCGAACGGAACTTGTACCGAGGCGTGGTGAGGGAAGATCCGTGCAAACATATGGAGGTTTTCACTGACTATTGCTCTACCATTCCCGCTACTAAGGGAGTGACCTAAGACAAGATCAAGAAGGTTTTATTTCCTTTTTCTTTGACTGATAAAGCCCGAGAGTGGCTCACTGATCTTGATAGGGAAGCAGCTGGTATCACCAACTGGGAGACTCTTGCTCTTGCCTTTTACAAAAGGTTTTTTTCCTCCACAACGTACTAATCAGCTGAGAGGAAAAATTACAAGTTTTAAGCAGGCACCTGATGAAAACTTGTATGAAGCATGGTGCCGGTTTAAGAAGTTGGTGCGGTCTCTTCCTCTTCATGGATTTGAGCAGTGGTTCTTATGGAACCAATTCTACAATGGGTTGTATGACGACTATCGTGCTATATTACATGCCTCATTTAATGGTCGATTTCAGAAAAATAGTGATGATGACAAGGGATGGGGGATTATTGAGGAGATGGCTACCCATTGTGCTGAGTATGGGAACCCGAGAGATGGTATTCGCACAGTTCATTCAGTTGATAGTGCACTTGTCACTCACTTGGAAGCCATGAATGCTCGTTTTGATAGGTTGGAGTTGCAACAAGCTGGTGATCAATAGATGGTTCACTTGTTGACTAGACAAGAAACCGTTACTTGCGAGAGATGTGGGAGTAATAACGGTCACACTGCTGTTGACTGTCTCACAGAGAAGGAGCAAGTCCTTGCCTTTCAGCAATATAGGCAAGGAGGAGGTTCCTATTATAATAATCAAAGTGGAGTCCATCCCAATTTGAGGTGGACCAGTTAGAATGTGCTTAATCCTACTCCTCCTCCGCAGCAGCAACAAGTTTATGTCCCTCCTCATAAGGCTCAACAAGGCTTTCAAAAGCCTTCATCTTTTCCACCGCTTAACCAAGGAGCTTCTTCAAGTGGAGTAAGTGAATTACCCGAGTTAAAGATGATGCGCCAATCATTGACTAAGCAGATGCAGATGAGTGACCAACAGAAAGAAGCATCAATTAAGTCACTCGAAACTCAAGTTGCTCAACTCGCCGCTAGCCAATCCACGAGAAAACAGGGTCCTTTACCGTCTCAATCTGAGAAGAATCCTCATGAGACGATAAATTTGATTAACTTGCGTAGTGGTCTTTCTTATGAAGGACCCAAATTGTCGTTGGTTGAGGATATATCAGACCCGAGGAGTGCTGTTGCGGATGATGAACAAGCGTCAATTGATGAAAACATGCTTATTCCGAAGAATATACTTGATCGATTGATTTGTGGTGGTCGATCGAGTAGAAATGCTGGTGATATTACTCGATCGAGTGGTTTAGAGGGTCGATCGAGTAAAGTGGATAATCAAGGATTCGATCGAGAAGCTGAAACTACTCGATCGAGTGAAAATTCTGGGGAAAGTGTTCGATTGAGTGATCTTTTACCTGATCAAACAGTACTGATAATGAGGAACTCGATCGAGAGGCTGAGAATGCTCGATCGAGTGAAAAACTTGCTGAAGACCTCGATCGAGAGGTAAAAAGGTTTTATCGAGTAATAATGAATTTGAACCCGCTGAGACATTGGAATAAAGGGATAAAGGGCTTGAAATTCCTATCACTGTGCCCTTTCCAAGGCGATTGCAGAACAACCAGGCTAACCAACAATTCGAGAAATTTGCTGAGCTCCTGAAAAGTCTACATGTCAATGTTCCCTTCGCCGAGCTGCTTACTCAGGTACCCTCTTATATGAAATTCATGAAGGAAATTTTATCGCGTAAGAGGCATATAAATGACCATGAGACGGTAGCTTTGACTGAAGTAGGGACTGCCTTAGTTCAGAACAAGTTGCCACCCAAACAAACAGACCTGGGTAGCTTTTCAATTCCTTGTCATATAGGAACCCATCTGATTGATAACGCGTTATGCGATTTAGGTGCTAGCGTGAGTGTCTTACCTTTGTCTCTCGCTAAGAGACTCGGTCTGACCAAATTTAATTGCACTAACCTGACCGTTCAGATGGCCGACTGTAGTATATCATGGCCACTAGGAGTTATAGACGACATACCTGTCAAGATGGGGAGATTCTTTATTCCCGTAGATTTTGTAGTTCTTGACATCCCCGAGGACACTCACACCCCTATTTTTTTAGGGAGACCATTTTTATTCACTGCTCGTGCAGTGATCGACGTTGGGGAAAGACACTTACATATCAGGTAGGAGATGAAGAGCTGATTTTTCTTCAGTCTAAATCTCGTAGGGCTCCCATGAAAGCTCAACCTTGCCATGCCCTACCCTCTGTTGACTTAGATATAGACACTCCAGCCGAGGATATTGAATATTGTGCTGCAATTGTAATCCCTCCGCCTCAGACTGAGAGCGAAAAGGAGGACCATTCTTCTATTTTCCTTGCTGCAGGTACAGATAGAATGGATGCTGGAGATGCTAACGGTCAAAGTGCAGTTAAAATCAATCAAAGTGTTGGAGATGCCAATATCAATGGGAATATTAAGAGGAAGAAGAAAGTTCGTGCATACGTGGATGTCAACTACCCTCCTTCCGTCAGTTCAAATTCAAACTCGTGGCGATTGAAGAGGACGGTCCGAGATGCTAAAGGGACCTCCTCCAGTTAGAAACCCTCTTGTGGGCTACGAAAGTGTTTTGGACAGTAAGCGGGGAATGCCCCGTTGAAATAACTTGTAATTTTGAATTTCCGTTAAGACTTTTTAATTGCGGTTTTAGATTTTTAGACAGTAGTTTAGTTAGCTTTAGCGACAACAGACTATAGATTGCTTAATTCTGTGATTTGGTATTGTCGGGAAATGTTTTTGCGTGTTTTTATGCAGGTTTGGGGAAATTATATCGCAATGGAATGTGTTCCACGAGAAAACAACTCGACCGAATACTTTTTGTACTTGATCGAGAGGAATGCCCAGGAAAAGTGTTCGATCAAGTGGACTCAGTCACTCGATCAAAATGTCAAAAATGAAGAATACTCGATCGAGAGGAATTTTGTTCGATCGAGCAGATTTAATGCCAGAGTCCTCGATCGAGTGATTTCAAATCACTCGATCGAGTGAAATTGCCTATTACACGCAGGGAGTTATTATTTTCAACTTCTATTTTCATTTAAACACTTTGTCTTCTTCTCTCGTGCGATAGCTTGTGCGATTTTCCCCCATTCCTTCATTAATCCTCCCTCTCTACCAAAATCATCACCCATATTGCGTTTATTCCTAGTTTATCGACAAAAGAACCCTATTTTCCCTTTAAATTTCTTCTTGGTTACTTTCAATTCGGGTGATTAGGGTTCCATCGGGTTTCTTGCTTAAAATCCGTCTTTTGCTTGGTTTTTTGTCGATTGATTGCTTATTTTTGTGGGTAATTCATCAAGTAAGTGTTCTCCTTTACTCTTTTGTTGATTACTTGTTAAATTCGACTTAAATTGAGTAATTAAAGTTTAGGGTTTTTCGATTTTTTTCGAAAATCCGTTTGATAATTGGGGATTTCGTGTTCTTTGATTAATTGATAAAATTTCCCCATTACTTGCTTGATTAGGATGGATAGTAGCACTCTCCCTTCGTCTAGTTCGACTGTTGCCCCATCCACGACTGAGACGGTGGTCCCTACTGTTACCACCGTCACTCCGACTGTTAGTACTGCTACCCCTACTATTAGCTCTGCTGGTACTACTGTTGCTAGCTCTGTTTCTGCCACTGTCAGCTCTGCCTTCGCCAGAACATCTACCGCTTCTACTTCTGGTACCGTCTCTGCTACGTTGACGACCCCTGCTACGCCGTCACCAGCTGTCACAGCTGCTTTCCGGGCTGCTTTAACACCTCGCTCCGTACTGGACGGGCTTCTTCTTCATGTACTAGAGGACGGGGTCGTGGACGAGGCACACCCACTGCTGGCCGAGTCACATTCCGGGCTGATGAGTCTCTTGACACGCATCCTGATTACCCCGAGGTATGTTTCGTTCATGCTGTACATCGTACTCGTTTTTATGCTTTAGAGGGTTGTGACTTTGCTTCGACAAAGTTTCTGTGTCGAAAATCACTTGAGAGGTTAGGTATTTACGAGCCCGTAGTTGAGATATTGAACGGGACGGGGATGGCTGGACTGATTACCATGAGTGCCACGACCTACAGGGAGCTGACCCTCGAGTTTTTCAGCTCCCACACTTTCTCTGTTGGCGCCTACGCCACTGACCAGGGTAGTTCTTGTGTCTACTTCCGGTTATTTAACCGGACCACGACTTGGACCCTAGCTGAGTTCGGCAGTAGGTTAGGTTTGTCTTCTATCGGTGACTCGGACCCTCCTAGGAAGGTCATATGCATGTTGTAGCGGACCTTGGCACAGACACCTTATGAGGAGCGCAATCTCGCTCATATCCACCTTCCCTCAGCCCGTTACTTCTTGCGTCTCATTGGTGGGACCATCTTTGGCCGTAAAGAACCGAACAATGTAAACAACATTGAGCTTTCTATTCTCGGGGGCTATCTGAACATCGATAGCGAGGGCCCATTTGTGCTTAACATTGCTTATTTGACTGATCAGTATTTTCATACTGTGGGCCAGAAGACGGCGGTCACCATTGTCTGTGGTAGCATAGCCACTTTTCTTGCCCGTTTTATCTTCCCCAACTTCCCTCGTGATTTAGCACATCTTGATAGGAATAGGTACCTAGACATTTCCACTATGTTGTCTATGTTTTGGCTTGCTTCTGACCAGAGGACATGGAAGATATGTGGTTCCTTGTCCGAGACCTTACCTTGCACCACCTTACCCCGTCTCGTCCCTTTACCTACTGTTAGGGGTAGGATACCTCCACCTTTGCCCTTCTACCACCTTCCACTTGCTCTACCTCCTACCATTTCCGCTTCTAGAAAGCGGAAGAGACCAGAGACCGGAGTGGGATCCACACCGTCTACGGGTGGCCAGTCTTCCACGGCCATTCCTACCCCGATCCCTACTTCTACTCCTACTCCTGACACTACACAACCGGTCTATTCGGCTAATTTTGTTCCTCCTCCACCTTTTGAGGCGTCTGCGGTCCTTGACCAAGGGCGCCGTGACAGTTTGCTTCTCGAGCTTCTTACTAGGCAGGCTCGTATGGAGCGGGACATTGCACTTAACTTGTTCCCTCTATACGAGTATCAGATGAGACGAGGACGCCCCGCTCTTGAGGGCTGGCCACACCCTTCTTTCTACCGGTACCCGGCGGAGGGGTACCCACAGCCAGCCAGCGAGGTAGACACCGCTGAGGAGGAGGAGGAGGAGAGAGTACGAGCTGAGGAGGGGAGGAGGAGGGAGCAGGAGCGTGATCCTGACTTCGTGGTGGTAGAGGAGGAGGAGGAGAAGGAGGGAGGCGAGTAGCTACTGGTCTACTCACTTCCCTATTTTTCTAGCTGGTTTGGGGAAGTTCGTCATTTTGTATGTACATTCTTGCTCTTTTATTTATTTTCGTCTCCTTTTCATTTATTGATTTTCATTCATTTATTGGTTGTATATATCCCTTTCCCATTATATATCTGCTGGTGTATGCTAGAGGACAACGAGGGCGTTGTCCGTTTTGGTTTGGGGAGGGTAATGCATCCTTTGAGTCTGCATTTTGCATTATTTTTGCATTCATGTTTACTTTTTCTATTTGCATTGTATTTATTTCTTTCAAAAATAAAAAAAATCCAAAAAAAAAAAATTAGAAATTTCAAAAAATCAAAAAAATATTCACGTTTCATTTTGCATATAGGTTGAGTCGGAGCGGTAGATTTCCGTGATGAAATTGCACTTTAACTTGTCATTTCTACTTGAGCCTTGCATTTAATTGACATTTAGTAGTTTAGTCTTGCGCATATCTACGAGTTAATGTCAAAAATATAGCTGACTGTGTATACTTGACATGATAAATTGGCAACCTACTTTACAATTTCTGAGATTTAGAGCCATATAACTGGTGACATTCATGACCAGTTCGTTAGGAATTGAGAGTAATACTTCTTGCATAACATGTTTATCACTTTTGCACAATTATGAAATTCGATTGCTTGTCAAATGCATACATTCGGGTTTGTGGTCGGTGTCACATGCAGGGAGGCGCTTGCAAATTTTCCCCTTCTTTCATTTTCACCCATTTAGCTCCATTTTAGCCAAATATAGTCTTTTTGACCCATTAGCTACACCCAAAATTTAGCCTGCCTTGTCAAGCTAGTTTAGTGTGACTTTTGCGGTATATTCATCCTTGTTGCGAGTTTGGCCTGTTTTCATCTGTTTGGAGTCGGTGGGAATGAGAAGGAATGAGGAAAAGAAAGAAAAAGAAACGTGTGAAATGAAAAAAAAATGAAAATGAAAAAAGAAGAATTGAATACACGTGAAATCAGAAGAAGAAAAAGAAAGAAATAGAAGGAAAAAAAAAGAGAAGTCAGTTGTTTTGAATAAAAAATGAGACCGTATTAAAAAAGGGAAGTTTGTGACGGTCTACTCCTCCATTCTTATTTATAAATTTTTTTGAGGAGATTGTGTATTGGGTAGTGAGTTGTGTGCCAATGAAGGGCGCTTGTGCTTTATTTTCTAGTCAGTTGAGTTTCGCATGGTTTCGTTTGGCCCTGTTTAGGAGCTAGCTTGACGCTTTACCTTCACATTTCCATAATCTGTTTTGCCTTTTTTCACCTGTAACCTCACTTTCCCATATCTTTTGTAAGCCCTCGGCTGTGACAGACATTTTTGGTTTGAATGTATGTATAGAAGTTTGCGTATTGACTGTTGTAGCTTTGACTGTTGATTTTCGATTGCATTAAATTGGTTCAAGTAGACAAGTTATAGCTAGCTCTGAGTTTTCATTTCCGTTCCATTAGCTTGCATTTAGTTTACTCGAGGACGAGTAAAGGTTCGGTTTGGGGAGATTTGATACGTGCAATTTATATAGATTTTTTAGCCTCTTATTGCACACATTTCTATGCCATTTTGTATCGTTATGTATTGCAAAATGCCCCGAATCGGCTACTTTGGTTTGTTTTGCCTTTATTGCAGAAATGGACCTGGAAGTAGTGGAATCGACCATTATTCGTCCAGTTTAGCATGCATTGTAAGGAAACGGAGTCATTCGAGCAAGAGTTGTGCCTCGTGGTGTGTGAAGGATGTCATTTGAAGCTGCCAAGGACGTAATTGAAGCTAATGCATGGGATATCCACTCGATCGAGTGGAATTATGTGTCGATCGAGTGGTTTGGCTGGAACAGGAGGTCGATCGAGCAGTTCTTAGAGCTCGATCGAAATGTGCTTATTGGGAGTTACTCGATCGAGAGCCTTAACTGTTCGATCGAGTACAATGGCTAGAGAAGACCTCGATCGAGCGATCTGAAAGTGCTCGATCGAGGGGTCTGCTGTTTTACATGGGTTGACTTAATCCGTAATAGCTTTTATTTTGTTAATTATCGCTCCCCTATATAAGGGAGTCGTAATTAGGTTAATAAACAGACCTTTTACAACTCTTTATCTCTCTTTACTTCTCTTAATCTCTGAACTACTTTATTGCTTAATCTCGTGCTTTGCTTTGAGGATTGTTCTCTACGCCAGATTCTTTAAGATTGTAATCATTCTTTTCTTCTTAATCTCAGTACTTTGTTTACATTAATTTCTTGTTCTTTCGTTATCACTTTTGCCCATGTCTTATTTATGTTTGGTTGTTATTCTTTAATTATGTCTTTAATTAGCATGTCTTTTGTTGTTATTGTTAATCACATTAAGAACATGAGAAGTTAATTCTCTCTATGTTAGGATTAGGGAATCCATGGTAGGATTGTGACGATGTAGCGAATAGACTATATAATTTACATGTGAGAATCTGTCCCCATAGCAATATAATTATAACACCAATTTAGTTAAGTGCACGCTTCTAAATTATATTAATCTGGTTAACTTTGTTCTTGGATCAGAAGATTGGAATAAATAGACCTGCTATGAACAGTAGACTACCCTAATGAGGATGGAATTTAAGTTAGAGGAATTCTAGGGTGGATAGCGGACCAGAAGGACCTTTCCCATGCCCTTCTCACAGTAGATTGTCTAGGCTATTTGCAACTGAGTCGATAGACTACCATGGTGAACCGAAATCTTGACATACTCTCTCATCTGATCTCCTTTTTCATATTTTCTCATTTTTACCGCTCTTACTTTATTTATCTTTCCTTTAAATCTTCAGTAGTTTAGAAAATCAAATACAAAACCCCCATTTGTGACCTAGATAGACGGACTTTCAGACAGATACCTTGCCTCCCTGTGGAGATCGACCCTACTTATCACTAGCTTCTGTTAGTTTTATTTAGGTTTTATTTTTAGTACAGAAACGACAGTATCAGCTTTACCCCCTTGACACTTCTCAAAAGAAGGAGAGTTTGGTGGACTCCTCCCTAAACCACCATTTGTAAATGTTCTAACCTCTTAACTTGAATTTTATTTAACTTGTACATTACTCAATTTTTTGCATTTTACATGCTTTGTTTGATGAACTTGTGTAACATGAGAGTAAGTGAGGGAAGGATTTTAATGTGCTTCAAATGTGTTGTGTTTGACGGTCAAGTGTGAGGAAGCACTTGCCTAGGATAAATCAAGCTTTTGTGATGCTACCCAAGAAAAAAATGACAAAGAATTGAAGAAAATCATTGCGGGACAGAGATCCCCACGAGCAGACCTGAGCTCGTGGGGACTGGGAGAGAAGCACAAAGTGAAATTTTGCTTTGGAAAGAAATATGTCCGAGCCGAGCTCAACTCGAGCGTCCCTCAGCTCAGGCCGCCCGACCTCAACCTAGGACGTGGGTCTTGAAAGTGCCTTAAATTGTTAAATTTGCACTGATCAATGATCTGCCCGTCTCAAGCTCAACACGATCGAGCCTAGCAGAAATCTGCCTGACTTGTCTTCAATTCGCCCGTCCCCAGAGCCACACAGGTTTCTCATTTTTCACTGGATGAAAATATGCCCGTCTCTCCCTGCTACATAAACAAAAGACGGGACTCCTCTTCAATTCTTCATTTGATTTCCCTTCTTCAAAGACAAACACAATAATTTCCCTCACTTCAACCTTCAATCTCCTCATCCAAAAACACAATTTTCTCATCCAAATTCACCACAATCAAACCCAAACTTGCTCACAAATCACTCCTTTATCAACAATAAGACCATTCAAACACCAATTTCTTAACAAAATCAATCATATTTTCTAGGGTTAGGAGAAAATCCAAAAATCCTAAATTGATTGGGCATTCCATTGGAATTAGAAGAAGAAAGGATCATTCAAGCATAAACTTGGTTTGTTGATACCAATTTGAAAGGAGAATGGCCATGGCAAGGACTAAAGGAGGAATGAAGGCAACAACAACACCAACTTTATCAAAAAGACAACAACCTCTTGCATCAAAGGCATTGGTCTTGGTTCAACAAAGGGAGCAAGCTGCGGTAACCGTCAATGCTATCGAGGAAGCTACTACTTCTATCCCGAAGGTGGAACAATTGAAAAACTATCTGGAGGTAACTTTCCTTTCCGATAAGCATAGGCTTGCATTCGAATCCCTAGCCAAGAAAAAGATTCTAGCTACAAAATTTGTATGTCAAGATGCTTTGATAAAATTGGGTGTCTTTAAGAAAACAAAGGCATTCTTCGAGTCTATGGGGTTATCCACCCTCTTTAAAATGAATGAATTGACATACTCCTCTTTGACATTGGAATTTATTAGTTCCTTGGGGGAGTATAAAACTAAGGCTCGAGACTATGTTGAATTTCGCCTCGAAAACAAGAGTAGAACAATGCATAAAAGTGATTTTGGTAAAGTGTTTGGGCTTAAGAACCATGACCGATTCGGAAAGAAACCTTTGGAGTTTGATGGCAAACCACTTTGGCAAGCCATCTCCGATCGTGAATTCACTACTTTCAAGGAGCGCCATTCCTTGTACATTCATCATCCGGGTATAAGGTATTGGCACAAGTTCGTGGCTAACACTTTGATTGCTAGAAAAGAAGCCAATCATTTGACGGAATTAGACTTTGTCTACCTTGAGTCCTTTTTTAATGTTGGTGGGAAGCCCAAAAGTGAGTACAATATTCTTTAACTATTGATCAAGAGATGGTTGGATATTGAGAATGGGAAAGATGGTGCGGCTTTCATAATTAATGGAGGCTCGGTAACAAGATTGACTAAGCGCTTTAACCGGAATTCGACAAAGACAACACTTACAAAGCGGTTAAAGGAAACCACCTTCATGATATGAGCAACTTGATTTACAAATTTCAATGGGTCAATCACGATAACTTAGACCATACCTATGAGTGGCTCATCAAGGATGCCAATTCAATTGTCCTACCAAGCAAGATTTGTCGCATCTCCACCCGCCGAACCAACTGCCTTATTCCTGTTTCCGAAAGTGTCGAGCGCATCATCAAACAACAACAAAATCCAACTGAAGAGTTGTCCTCCTCCATTGTTACACCATCATATCTCTTTGCCTACCGCGAGTTCAAACCGAGTGATGTTATGGTGGGCAATGGCTATTTGAATTAATGAAACATTTGCATAAGAAAGCATACAATGATCGGGTGAATGCCTACTAAGCCCAATATCCACCCCTCTTACATCTTTCTAGGCAAGGACTCCTTGTTTCTTCGAGTTCTTTGCCAAATTGGGTGGATAGGAAAATGTTCTTTCCTAATGCTTCTCAAGATGAAGAAAGGGATGATCGTGAAACAAGGAGAGAGGAGGATATTGATGATGAGAGAGGGGAAGGTAGTGAGTCTTGCCATGATGTTAGTGAATAAGATCAAGGTTCTAATTCTAGTGAAGAAGATGATGGTGAAACCTCCGGTTCAATGGAGGTAGACGATGGTGATGTCGCGATGAGCGACAATTGATGGTTGACAATGCTTGAAGGAGGACTTCACAATGCGGGGTTGATGGCTTGTACTAGTATTGACCTATTCCATTGTGAGTCTCCTACCCCTCCTTTGCTTTTTGTATCATGTTTCTATGACTTGTATAATATTTAACTTCTATCATTAGAGAGTCACTTTGGACTCTTGGTAGTTTTGAGTTTGGAGTCCTAGCACCACTCAAATGACTCCCACCTCGGTCACATTGAGGTGTTTATCTTTTTTCTCCCACTACAAGAATCCAAAATGACAATCTTCATTCATGCATTGCATTTCATACCTTGTGAATGAACTTCCCTCTCTTTTTGCACTAGAAATAGTGTTTGGTCCGGTTTGGGGAAGTTCACTCATAAGGAATGCGAGTTAATTCAAATTAGCTCTCCAAACAACAGAAAGCATGCATCATATAATTTAGCTTAGTTTGCATCACTTGTATATATTTATCACATGTAAATATTTCACATATAGTTTACATTTAGTATAGAATCATGCATTCCATATCATTGCATTCGCATAACTCCCTATTGTTTTGTCCATTGCGGACAACGTCAAATCTAAGTGTGGGGATGAGGAATTCTAACAGTTTCTAACAATTATTTCAAAAAGTTTCAAAAATTTCAAAAATCAAAAAACATGTTCCTCCCTTTTGTAGTGTAGAAATGTATATGTTGTATATATTTATTTGTTCGTTGTTCACTCTTTTCACATCGGACTGACTACGCCACATTCGAGGCATGAGAAATTTGAAGACCGCATGGTATGATCTTTCCAAACCTCCTTTTTCTTCTTATATGTTAATGACAATGTGGCTTCTTTTTCTTTGATGCGGTACAAGTCAATGTGATTTTAGGAGTTGCATTTAGATTATATGGCATACTAGTTATAGTAGCATTTGCAATAGGTTGTATATATGCTAGTTGCATCATGGCATATAGTTGCATATTAGATAAAATTTTGTGAAAATGTCTAGTTGGGAAGCTTGGCAAGTGTATATAGGCCCTTGTAGATAATTTTTCTCCTTGAGACTTTGTTTGCTAAAATACCCTCAAGATACCCTAAGATGTGTCATACTAGTATCTTTTGACCTATGGACTAAGGCCTAGTCAAGAGTACCTTGTGGTGTGATGACTCCTTGACTACCGTTTATTCCAAGGTGACCCTTGATGCCATGCAACGTTTTTTTCATTTCTATCATCGTGTTTTGCCAATACAAAGGGGATGGGCACAATAAATCTCCAATTTGAGTTAAAGTACCAAAGTGAAAGTAAAAAAGTTTGCAAAAATTGCATCAATGAAAAGAGGAGCAAAAATAAACTCCTATACTTCAATAAAAGTGCCCTTGCTAAAAAAGGGGGTTGCTTTGGAAATGTTCAAAAAGAATACAAAGAATTTTCCAAGTATCAAATTGCCAAACATAAAAAATGGCAAAGAAATTTTCTCAAAAGACAAATGCCATAAGAAATTGGGGGGAAAACAATAAGCAAACTACCATTGTGAAACTCAAAGCATAATGATCCCTTTTATCCATTGATAATTCTTTCTTTATTGCATGGTGGAGAGGGGACGACCCTTCTTCTTTTCTAGGCAAGAGGGGGAATTCTGCGAATCTAAAGTGTTTCTAACACCATAAGGAGCCTACTCTTGACAACGCATTTAGCGATTGTGGATAAGACTACCCTAGTTTAACACAACTTGGAGGTGATTTGTTGGTATCCTCTTAGGCTTAGTAACTTGGAGAAATGATATCTACAATGGAGTATGTACCCTTAGATTGCTTCCTCTTTAGATGATTTCCGCCACTTAGGTGAGGAAAGTGGCTATTCTTTTTATAGATGCATCCCTTACTTGATCTTGTGTGCTTAAATGATAGGATGCATCGCCATTTTGGCAAGCCCCACCTTGCCTTGCAAGAAGGGCTGAATGAGACCCGATAATTGTCTCACATGAGCTAGTATTAATAATAAGAGTCATAGTTTTAGTCACCTCTTTACTCGGGACGAGCAAAGTTTTGGTTTGGGGATATTTGACGTGACTCATATTTGTGCACATTTAGTCCCCGAACTAGCCATGTTCCTATGCTTTCTAGTGCTTATTAGGGTCGTTTATTATCTTTAGTTCCCTACTTTGCATATTCTCTGAGGTTTTGTGTCCTTGGTAGGAGAGGATTGCTAGCCTTCCACTTATGGAGCAAAGTGGAGCTAAATGGAGCGCATTTAATGACCAAGCATCTAAGAGGAGACCAATAGTAAAGGCCTAAGTAAAAAAATCAAGTAGAATGGCAATGATGAAGACCCCCAAGACCCCCCAACGATCCCCACGGATCCTTATGCAATCAAAAGAAGAAGAAGGAAAATTGATCAAGGATCCGGGCGACCCGAGGTCAGGACGTGCGTCCGAAGCCACGATTCGGACGTCCCGTGGCCAAGTCAAGCGGATTCCTGGGCAGCACGAGCACATTTCAAGCTCAAGTCGGGCGGCTCCTTATGGGACTTGCAAGGCACTAATCTGCTTCTTAGTACTTAATCGTCATTTAAGCCCTTAGTTACCCTAATTCTTGTACTTAGTATAAATACCCCATTGTTTTAGGGATTAATCACCAAGTTTTTACCAATAGATAATCAAGTTAATTTACAAATTAGTTTAGTAGATCTTCCTAATCAAGTTGTAGTTACTCAATTCAATATTAATCAAATCTTAATTTCTCTTTAATCAATCAAGTGTCCTTAGATTTAGTTGGGTAATTTGAAGTCTATTTGGAGTTTATTGAAGACTTGATAACTCTTCATCATTCATCAAGTGTTCTTCTATTATTCTTTGCTTATTATTTGGATCATCCTTAAGTTGGTATAATCTCTTTTACTCTTTGCTTAATTAATTATTTCTTTACTCATTCACCATGTTTAACTTTGTTAAAATGATTGACACCCCTATTAGCATGTTAACAATGACCATGAGTGAGTAGTCTTCTAGCTAGGGTTAATATGGGATTAGAGAACTAAAACATGGGGGTAGATCAATACTTAATCTAATATGTTTTCATAAGATTGCTTGCTTGTCGTAGTTTCAACTTATGCACATGTTATGCTTGATGAATTGCTCGATTGACAACCTTGCATGAATATCTTATCCATTCAACAAGACTTGAAAGATATAAACTAACTCAAGGCTTGTTAGACCATGCATATTGTTGAATAGGAAGAAACTAAGTCGACTTGTAGGTGTTGTACAGTCTTGACCGAGTCGGTTCCGGGACCTAAATCTTCCTAGGAATTGTAAGACATAAACTAACTTGATTCCACTATAACAATAATTTTCTTGCAACTATGTAAACATGTATGTATGTTCACCACCATGAATCCCCTATGAACCCATGATGCCCTAGTGCCTTAATCAGTTGTTTACAAACTCCTATTTTCTTGTTTTGCTTTTATTTCTTTACAGTTCATTTTTAAGTACTTTAGATTGCAAACTTCAAACTCAACCCAAATTGTGACACCCTAAGACATAAATTTCTACAATCGATAACTTGATCCAATACCCGTCCTTTAGGATCCGACCTTTACTTGCCACTCTACTAAGAGTAGTTAGTTTAGTCTATAAATATTGTTTTGATCCGTTAGCTTAGACTACAATGTTTCATACCGCATCACTCGGAAAACCGAGATGGTGGCGATATCTCATGCTAGGGTGGTCTTGGTAAGGCACCTATGTATGTGGGGGTGTCACAGTTGGTGATAGAATATGAATGCGTAATTTCTTTTATACTTGTGTATGCGTAAGTATGTGGAAGGACGATAGGATGTGTTGGAAGTATACATGAGGATATATGGTGACATGAAAGTTGGTAACCGGTTTACAAGTTGCAATGTTAGATAAAATTGTATGAAAATTTAATGCTGTGTTGGGTTGTAGAATTTGATATGCAGCTGAACAAGGTAGAATATCGTTACTGTTATGACTGAATATGTGAATTAAAGTACGTAATGACAGAATCGAATCATATGTTATTTGAAATGTAATAGAGTAGAATTAGAATGTTTTAATTGCGGTATTTGTGTTATATGTAAGGTAATGATAATCGATAGTAATAGTATAGAGATAATTAGTGACGGTTTCTAAGTATACCATAGACTTCAGAGTATTTTTTATTTTGCAGGAGCAATCAAACAATCTATAACTTTTCGTTGAGTATTTTGACTTACTCGACTGAGTAGGTGGGTCTTTCGATCGATTTTTTTAGAAAACAGAATCAATATTAATTCTGCCAACGTCAAAACTCGACGGAACAGCCCCAACTCGATCGAGTAGAGGCTACTCGATCGATTACCACAAATACCTGATCGAGTATTGCTGCTACAGTACACAGGTTTCTTAAAACTTTTTCGAGGCTAATAACCTCACCTCACCTCTTCTCAATCTTTATTTCTTATTTTCTATTTCTAAAACCTAAAACTCTCATAAATCTCTCTCTCTACCAAAGCTTGGTACAATTGTGCTTGGTTCTTTCAAAGTTCATCCATCTAGTTCATTTGCAAACTAATCCAAGGTAAACTTCTACTCTTTCTTTGACTTTAGAGCAATTTGAAGCATGTGTTGGTGTTGGTGTTGGAATTTCTGAAAAATCCGTTTTTATACCCTAACTTTGTGTTGTAATTGTTGGATTTTTATAGAAATTACCTTGAATCATTGTTATTGATGTTGAGAATTACAAACTAAACCCGACTTTTTACAACAATCAACCCCGATTTTTCTAGAGTTTGCGCCAAATTTTCTATTTATTTTCATCAAATTCATCTTAAAGTGTTGAAAAAGAGTAAGAGATGCTAGTAGTATCATATTTGGTGCGTGACTTTGGTTAATTTCATCAAAAATTTCGTCTTAAAACTATGTCTTTTGAGTGCACAAAGCTGAAATTTTGTTCCAATTTGTATTACATTAATCGATTTATTAGTTTATTTTTGGTAGGAATGCAGCTCGGTTACTACAATAACTTGCTTAACCTTCGTGTTTGAGATTTTAGGCCATCTTTTATGGATGGAAAGGGTAAGGAAGTTGGTAAAATTCATGTTTTTACTCTCAATTATACATGTTTTGGCAAGAAAATCCGTCTTAAGCATCATCTTTTTTGTATATGGCAATTGAAAGTTTCTACTTTGAATTTGTAAAACCCGATGTTTGGCTAAACTATGTTGAAACAGATTCCGAGAACTAATGCTACACGACAAAGCAACATGACCCGATCAAACACCACTGCCGAGGTAGAGGTGAGGGGAGGAAGCCAAGGACCCGTTGTTCCACCGGTACCTGGGTATCCGACGGTAATCTTTTCTGACTTTAAATAGAGGGATGCCATTATTAGCTTGCTAGACCGCATCTTGAGACCAACAAGATGCATAGGCCTGGTTGTTTTAGAGGAGCTAAAGATAAAGGTAGATGTCCGTCACATCTTTGAGGTGTTGGGTTTAGAGGGGTTGTACCACTTGAGGAAGCATTCATATGTCTTTTTTACCCTTGAGTTTATGAGTTATTTTACCTATGATGTGGCTGAGAAGATGGTGGGTTTTCGGTTGTTAACACGAGCATTTATCTGACCCTTTACCAGTTTGCCGATCACCTGAGGCTTACCCGGGCCAAGAAGGGATATCTTAGTGATGTCCCGACTGAGTGTGGTGCCAATAGCTACCTACCTTTGTTCACCGGGAACCCTGCCCCGACCTCGAGTTCTATGCTGATCATTGATATTCAGCACATAACCCTAAAGATCTTTCTCTGATCCTTGACTTGTTTACTTTACGCGGGGGGGGGGGGGTGTAAGCTTAAATCACATGAGGTGATGTTGTTGATATCTTACCTTAACCCCACACGGGAAAAAGTGGTTTGCTTACAGTGCTTCAGCGATAGTGTGTGCTAGCCTAGCCTTGATGGCTAAGTCTTCGACCCGTTACCTTAGTTGCGGTGTTATCGTCACTCGTCTTGCTGAGAGGTTGACCAGTGTTGAGGCTTCTACGGCCCTCAAACCTTTGACCACAGTTATCCCGACCTTGGATAAGGCCTACTTCATTCATCAGAAGTGGTTGAGGGTGTTGGATGATGGGGGCTTAACATGGAGAGTATGGGGGAGGAGTTGAATGAGAGTGCCTGACCAAGACCACCTACCTGTGACCGAGCCATTGGCTGAGGCTGCCCCTGGTATTGTAGAGGCTGCCCTTCCCGATCAAACGTACTTGATCATTGATTACCTTCGGGAGGAGTGCCTGAGCCATTTGGGGGAGAGAATAGTAGGGGGGAGGACCAGGTACAAAGGGAGGCGAGAAGACCCTGAAGAGTGAGGGAGGTGGTTGGGGAGTCTCAGTTTGTGCAGCAGAGACCTCCTTAGTACCAGTACCTAGGCTACCCTTCTTCCTTTAACCCTCAGATATAGGTGAGCGAGCTCACAGAGAGAGTGCCGAACGCTTTGGTGCTCCGGAACCTTCACGAGATAGCCTATGTGTAGGGTGAAAGGACCAACCTGGCCCAACAAGTTTGGTGGCACGGCGTGGGGAATGATAATGGTGTCTTTCACTCTTACGGAGTGGATCCGGCTACATGGAGAGTTCCTAAGAGCTACCCTTACGGATGCCTAGCGCCACGGAGGAGTGGATGAGACACAAGAGCAAGAGCAGCTACTGAAGGAGGGTATGGAGGCGGCACGTCAGGAGCTGGCACCTCGGGAGCAGGAGGAGATTATGAGATGGAGGATGATCGAGGCGGTCACCTTGAGTGACCGTTGTTTGTTTTCTTTTGCTTGTTTTAGCGGACTTACGTTGGATTGTTACTTTTATCCTGGTATTTGGATTTTATTCGGTTTGTTATCGGCCATAAGGCCATATTTTTTGTTCGATTTTCTAGGCTTGTGATGTAGGTACATGATGCCGGGGAAGAAACCCCAGAATTTGGTATATTTCCTTAGTTGATATCGCATAAGAGGGAATTCTGAACTGAGAATACTCGATCGAGTGCCCTTAACTCGATCGAGTAGCCTGTATGTGCATTTTAGCGAGCATTCTGACCTGTGCATACTCGATCGAGTACCCAACTCTGTACTCGATCGAGTAAGCCTAACTCGATCAAGTGCCCCTGCTTGTGTTTATAAGCCATTTTCTTGTTTTACTTGGCATTATGGGAGCACTTTGTGGACGTTATATGTTGTTATTATAATCATTGATCATTATATCGTGTTTTATACTTTTGTATAGGTTGTATCCTAGAAATAAACAATGGTCGTCATTTTGTATGGTTACTAATTTCTTTTCTTTAATGGTCGTTCTATGAAGTTGTTAAGTTTCTTTAATCGTTTGGTGATTCTTTTGGGATGGTTACGTTGGCACTATGTTGACGACAATAATATCACAATGTTACATGGGTAGACTGCATTAATTTCTACATATATCGGGCGGTATTGCTGCGCATGATTTAATCATTTTGTGTTATTTGTTTTCATTCTATATGCCCACATGAATACATATTAATTTTGTAATGCCAAGGATAGGTGATGGTTACGTTTTATCGTAATATGGTTCATCTTAAAGATGAACTTCGGGGACGCAGTTCCGTTTTAAGAGGGGAAGAGTAATGTCGCGCGTGAAAATGCCAAAAATGTCGTTCTTTAAGTACTTTATTGGTATTTTATTTGTTATTTCTGTTAAATAATTTAATTGTTATTCAAGTAATTTAATCATTTGTGAAGTAATTTAATCATGTGCTAGGTAATATTAATTGCTGATTAGATGATTTAAACCCTTGTTGAATAATTTAGTCGGTAAATTATGCATGGAGTATTTAATAGTTTAATTGTGTGTTGAATAAGTAAATTGATTGTGGCGAATTGGTATGGTGTATATGGTGTTAAATCCGTTTGGTAAAATGGAAGTAATATTTTGTGGTGGTGCACCTTCTTAATTGTTAACATGTGGATGATGACTCGGAATGAAGTCGTGGTTGATAGTCATCTGTTCGCATGAGAGGATGATGATGATTAGTCGGCATGGGATGTTGAGTTGTGGTTGGTTATCTTGACTTAGAATACACTTTTAGGTTGTGAAAGGTGATGAGTTGAACTTTGGGGACGAAGTTCTTTTTAAGGGGGAAAGACTGTAATACCCGCCCCGTTAGAGACTCGTTGACTGTCCTTAGACACATGTTAGACCCTTGGAACCTTTCACACAAGCGACCTTGCGTCATAGTAACCTTTGAGATGAGGGAACTTGATCTAGCGTAGGCTACTTAATCGAGTCGTCTAGTAACTCGGTCGAGTAGAGGCCACTCGATCGAGTAAGTCCCATACTCGATCGAGTACGGCGAGTTCAATGTAAGTATATAAGTCGTGAGTCGTAAACCCAAATCAGTTTCTCTTTCATTTATTCCTAAACCTATCGACGATATACCTTCTCCCTCACCAAGTTTCATCTTTTTAAGACCCTCTACACTTGGAGACACCATGGGGATGGAGACTTGAGTCGGGTAGCGGTCTTGTTGCCGGAATGCCAAGCATAGGTACGTCATCATCATCATACTTAGGTTCTTTGTAGTTATGGTTTCTAGTAATAGGGTTTTCCCTACTGGTTGTGATAGGTGTTGATGGAGGTTGTCTTATCGTCATATGGATGTATGTGAAGTTGCTGCTAATTGCTAATGGTAGGTTTTCCTACTCAGTACTGTTGATTGGTTGTATGTGTGGTGTGTAGCATAGTTGATTGTGTGATAGTATCATTGTGTTTGTGTGCGGGGTGCGTCCCTGGCTGAGTGAAATCATCATCCCGAATGACTTCACAACCTTAATTCACCCCTTGTGGTTCCTGACACAAGGGGATGTGCACTAACAGGCTAATCGTATACCTATCAAAAATAACCAACTGGCTCTAACTAATATAGCTAGGAAAGTGGGGTCGATCTCCACATGGAGATGGGAAAATGTCAGCTTTAACTAAGTCTGTCACGGTAACCAATTCGGGGGTTTGAATTTGTTTGTTGTAAACTAATAAGATTAAGGAAGAGGGGAAACGCAAGAGAATAAGGATTAAGCAAATAAGGAGAAAATAGCTAAGACAGTCGGTTCACCATGATCATTCAGTCAAGCAATCTAGGTCTCAGGTCAATGCAAGTATGGTCTATGGAGCAGTGAATATCTCATTCCGGTCTCAATTCGCCCTAAAGCACAAATAGCTTAGCTTCCGCCCTCACTACGGTGCCCTAATGTTCGCTACGAGTCTCACCCTTTCCAACCTTCCAGTCCAGGTCAAGGTTTACTACGATTAAATGACTAATTGTGTCGACTCAATTAGACAGAAACAATTAAATGTAGCGATTAACAACATAAACTACACAAGCATTAAACCTAATATATCAATTTACAATTCCTTCATAATCATGGATTCCCTAAGTCTTAGCAAAAAGAATTAGCTATGCATTATCATCAGATTAACAATAACCATACATAGACAAGAAGAATTAAACATGCATGATAGCAATAAACAAGAGAGATTTGAATAAAGAAATTGCAAAAATAAAAGAAGAGAAGAAGTAATAGCAATAAAAGAGATTTAGAATTAGAAGAAAGTATAATACCGATTACAAGGTTTTATTCCGAGTAGTAGCTTAGAGTAAGTGTAGAAGAGAGAAAAGGGAAGAAAAGAGAGGAGGAAAGTAACGTCGTCTGAGAGTGATTAAGTAGTCGAAAATCATACTACTTAACCTAATAACAAAGACTAATTACAAAGCCCATACGAAACAAGGCAAAAACACGGCCACAGTGCAAAACCTCTCGATCGAGAAGAATTAAACCACTCGATCGAGGAACTGAGCAGCAACTCCTCTTGATCGAATGGAAAAACCATTCGATCGAGGACTTCTTATAATGGCCTTCTCGATCGAGTATGAAAACAACTCGATCGAGTGAAACTCCAAGAGATAAAGCATTCAATCGACTGAAAAGAGGTCGATCGAGCTATATTAGCGCATCAGCTCACGCGTCTTCAAAGTGATGGATTCCTAGCTCCGATTCCTTGTTCTCCATAAATGTATGCAAATAGGACGAGTTTAGGCTCGATTTATCTTCTTTCCGGTCTGTACCTGCAATTTACACAAGACAGACCAAAGTAGACTATTCGGGGGTATTTGTAGCTAGATGCCACGTAAAATAGTACAGAATTGCGTGTAAAAATGAGGTAAAAACCTTATATAAAATACACGCATCAAATCTCCCCAAACCAAACATTTGCTTGTGCCCAAGCAAACTATGAATGCAACTAAGAATAAACAATGGAACGGGACCAACGCATCAGCTACACATCATCCACCAAAACCAGTTTAATGCAACAACTAACAAGGTGTCAAGTGATAAGTGCAAACGAATTAAATCAATGTTTTAAACTTACTGAACCGTCGACCTTGAAAGACTCAAAGATATTGGACTCTCACGGGTCGCTCATCACTTAAGCACAGGGTGAGTATATAAGTAAGAGATAGAAAGAAGTAAAGACACTCACCTAACTCGACCTATAAGAACATGCATGCAGTTTAACCTGAATAAAATCTCTACAACCGTACATATGCATTCCAACCAAACTAATGACCAAGACGCATGTCGAGGACTTACATTTGGGTAAGTGAGGTAATGGGTAAGAAGGGGCTAAAATGAATTTGGAAATGTGGAGTTAATAGCCAGGCTAGCAACAACGGATCCAAATTTTGAAACCACATCCCAACTTCATACATAATATGTATCAATACAAAACAGTGCAAATTGGATGCACTCAACTCACAATACACCATAAACTTGTTAACTCCCCATAGGATACAAATAAGACATGGGAGTGAAAATCATCTATATAATTTTTCATTTTTTCGCATATGATTTTTCCTTTCTTTTCCATATAATTTTTCCTCAATTCTTTTTCTATTGTTTTTCTCTTTTTCATAGCATTTTTCTTTCATTCCCTTCAATTCTTCCACCGACTTCTGAACTTGGATGTATAACCAAACTGCAATAAAGCTTCCCGACCAGCTACTCATCACTAGCTCGGCTAGGGTAGGCAAAATTATAGATTGTAGCTAATAGGACAAAAAGGCAATTTGGCTATGTGAGGATCATAGGTAGAATGAAGTAAAGGGAACTGCCTCTCCTAACATGCGTCACCATCCACAGACCGAATGCATACAGGTATTAAGAAGACTAGATTCATGCTTATGCAAATTGATGTTACATGCCTTATAGAGAGTACTACTCACATCCTACATGAAACCGGTCATGAATGTCACCAGTTTATAAAGCTCTAACCTTAGAATGTAATGTAGCTTGCCAATACATGAGTCAAGTCTATTCGTTCAGATAAGAGAGAAACAAAAACTCGTAGATTATGCACATTATCATGCCAACGATAATGTAGAGTATGCAGGGCAGAGGTAAATATTCAATGTAGCGTCAAAGTTCAAACGTTCCGACTCAAAATAAACGTGAAAATTTTTGAATTTTATGTGATTTTGTTGAATTACAACAATGATGCATGCGAAAATGAATAAACGTGCAAACGGAAATGCAAGAAAACATGCAGAGACAGATATGGATGCATACCTCCCCAAACCAAACTGTACAATGCCCTCATTGTACCAAAAATAGGGAAAGGAATGCAAACTAAGGAGAAAAGGATAACGGGATGCGGAAAACTTACAAGACGTCATGAAGAAGGACCTCCCAAAACCGACCATGAACATGGGAGGTCATAGGAAGTCCAACAGCAGCTCATCAGACGGAAAATAGCTGCTGGAACAAGTATCTACTCGATCGAACAACCCAGAATAATTCGATCGAGAGGAATGGCGTCAAAAACACTCGATTGAGAGAATATGTTACTCGATCCAGAGAACGTGATTTGCAGCATTTCGATCGACGATAGCAGTTGCTCGATCGAGTGTAAATCTTAGCAAAAGTGCTCAATCGAGTAGAAAAACCACTCGATCGAGCTGCTTCACCTGCAAAATGCGTATAAGAAGCATAGGAAATACAAAGGACGCATAGTTTGGCGTTAAAGTTCAACATACAGCTAAAGGAAAAGAAATAAGTTCAACAAAAGTACAACAAAACAGTCCGGGTTGCCTCCCGGAAAGCGCAGGTTTAAGAGGTCCCGCACGACCTTTCTGGCATCAATTAACTGGCGTGTCAAGCTCGTCAAAGTACAAGATTTCAACACGATTGTCTACTTCATTTTCTTCGTGATAGTGCTTCACATATTGCCCATTCACCTTGAACTTATTTCCCTTAGGACCTTCTAGCTCAATAGACCCAAACTTAGTGACAGTTGTCACCGTATAAGGTCCACTCCACCTGGACTTCAGCTTTCCAGGAAATAATCGCAGTCGCGCGTTAAACAGCAACACCTTCTGCCCGACATGAAATTCACGAGGTAAAATTCTTTTGTCATGCCATCTCTTCATCTTCTCCTTGTAGATACGTGAGCTATCATAGGCGTTGAGCCTAAACTCTTTCAGTTCATCTAGCTGCAAAAGACGGTTCTGACCACACAACTTAGGATCAAAGTTAAGTTCATGAATTATCCACCAAGCTTTACATTACAACTCAACAGGTAAATGACATGATTTCCCATAGACTAACTGATAAGGTGATGCACCAATCGGTGTCTTCAAGGCAGTTTTGTAAGCCCATAATGTGTCTTCTAATTTCAGACTCCAATCCTTCCAAGATTTAGAAACTACTTTAGATAAGATCTCTTTAATCTCACGATTAGATACCTCGACCTGACCACTAGTTTGGGGATGATACCCCAAACCACGCCGGTGTTGAACACCAACCTTAGACAGAATGGAAGTTAGTTTCTTTTCATTAAAGTGCATTCCCCCATCACTAATAACGACCTTAGGGACACCAAATCGGGGAAATATGATCTTTTTAAACATCTTTATCACGGTCTTAGCATCACAATGGGGTGAAGCAATTGCCTCAACCCACTTAGACACATAATCAACAGCTATTAAAATATACCTGTTACCTTTACTGGATGAGAACGGTCCTTGGAAATCAATGCCCCAGACATCGAAAACCTCGACCTCTAAGATACCATTTTGTGGCATTTCATGTCTCTTTGAAATATTCCCTGATCGTTGGCAGGCATCACAAGCTGAAACAAAATCCTTAGCATCAGCAAACAAAGTAGTCCAGTAAAAACCAGACTGAAGTACCTTAGCCACGGTGCGCGATGGATCGTGGTGACCACCATAAGAGGATGAGTGACAGCCTTCCAGGACTACTTTGGTCTCCCACTATCGAATACACTGTTTGTAGAGACCGTGCACATTCCTTAAATAAATAAGGATCATCCCAGAAATATTGCTTAGCGTTATACAAAAAACGCTTCCTCTGCTGATGAGAAAGGTCAGGCAGCAGCTTGCCACTGACAACGTAATTAGCTATATCTGCATACCAAGGTTCTTAGTTAACAATAGAAGACAAAACAGCAAACAAAGAATCATCAGGAAAAGAATCATCGATAGGTAAAGAATCTTCTCCCTCTTGCTGTGACAGTCTCGATAGATGATCAGCTACTGTAGGAAATATCGGTATACTTCCGTTAAGATTATTAGGATTATAACGAAATTATAATTATGAATACGAGTCTTAAATGAAATAGCATAAACAAAATAGAGAGATCAAGAAATAACCTTTGGTCCTAGCAAATATGGCTTAAGAATAATATCGAATTGATATTCTCCTATCAGTTGCACCCAAGATGCTTTGAGAAATGCCCCTCAATTAGCTAGAATGAGATCCCCAAATTCACTAATTAATTTTAGGGTTTTTTGTGATTTTTTATGAGAGAATATTAGGTCAAAATTAGGTTAGAAAAATGAATCCTCTCCTCCCTCTTTAACCGTGTAAGATAGGTGAGAATTAGGGTTTTTTTTCTTTCCTTTTTTTTCGGTTTAAGTAACAACCAAAAATATGGATAAAATCCTCTTATTTTTGGTTATTCTTAAATTATATATAATGTGTATATTTATCCAACTGTCTATATATCGACATGTATTAATAAGTCCACTTATAACAATTTGTAGTCGATTTATCAATACCAGTCTGTCAACATTTATTATGACAATATTGTATAATATATACATTAACTATAAATATCGCATATTTATAATTTGCTAATTAAATATAACTGATTACATTTAATTACGAATTAACATCTTAATTCGTTTAAGCTAACATTATATACATTAATTAAATATAACATATTATATTCAATTTACGAATTGACAGTTAATTCGTCTCAGCTAATATTATTTAATTGCACTAAATAATCGTCTCATCATCACATTGACTAACTGTTTAGTCAAATACATGGACTAACCTTTTACTCATATAAGGCATCCATGTGATTACATTTCCATAATCACATCTCTCAAACACATCCTTTAGGTGTGACTTTTAGGGACCAGTTGATCACCGCCATCAGTATGATAATAACGTCAAACTTTCCAGCAAGCCAACCGTTATTAGGTAATCGTTAATCAACTGATAAAATACGAAGTATACCCTTGTGAACCTATAAGAGATTTATAAATGTTATCACACTAATTGTGGAGGACACAAGCTCCAACAATCTCCCACTTGTCCTCACAAGTGTATGTGCGATAACCGAATCTCATATCCTAAAATTTCTCCCACTCAATGTAAAACAATTTGCAAAATCCGTATTCACAAAGGTCGTATTTTACAAGTGATCAATATCAAGAGTGGTTTTCCCGACTAGAGAGTAACTTAACTGATAAACGAATCATCATTCAAGCATGGCCATGCATTTCAGTTACAACTCCTCGAGTAACCTTGAGAAATAACTAAACCTGATAAAGGTTGGATATTTTCTTCAACTCGAATTCTGCAGATATAAGCACAGTATGAAATGACTCAGAAAAAATCTGCTTAGCCTCCTGTTACGGCAAACCATAAGAAAGAAACCAAAGTCACCCAAAAACTGCCCTAATCTCAAGAGACAGTCGATAGTCAAAAGAATCGACTCTAGGAATACAATGGACGTCCAATCCACGACTTGGCACCTAATGTTATTAAACATTTAGGACTCCATTACGTTGTCACAATTTTTTTCCTACGAGATATCGTTATAACTCGTATTTGTGATCGATCAGCCAACAGTTTGACTTATGGCTCGTTGAACCCACCATCAATCGACTGCACAATATAATAACCAGAGTTATCAGCTCATGTAGGCGATTACGGACCAAAACAAATATAATGTAATTCAGTTCACTTTGTGGCGTTCAATGTTGTCAGTACAATCCACATGAAAACAAAATATGAAATAAAACGATGAAGTTATAAATAGCATATGAAAAAGATAATGTATCGAATCCATAATCAACTACTACAACTCAGGAACACGTTTAATTCCCATGGAAATAACGTGCCCTTCATGCTTATCATAATTCAACGGTTTAGTGAGAGGGTCCGCGATGTTATCATCCGAAGCTATCTTGTCAATCACTATCTCCTCTTGCTCCACGTAATCACGGATCAGGTGAGCCTTCCGATGTACATGTCTAGACTTGTTGCTAGACTTAGGCTCCTTAGCCTGGAAGATGGCACCTCTATTGTC
Source organism: Silene latifolia (assembly GCF_048544455.1). NCBI lineage: Eukaryota > Viridiplantae > Streptophyta > Magnoliopsida > Caryophyllales > Caryophyllaceae > Silene > Silene latifolia. The sequence continues at coordinate 176,113,333 of NC_133526.1, forward strand.
ACAATAGATGGTGATCAGGTCATTCGAACTAGGAACTATCGTAAGTCCTAGTAAGAATTGACGCATCCATATAGCTTCCTTTGCTGCTTCCGAAGCGGCATAGTACTCGAATTCAGTGGTAGAATCTGCTACAACATCCTGTTTGGAACTCTTCCAGCTGATCGCAACACCATTAAGAGTGAAGACGAACCCGGACTGAGATTTTGAATCATCTCGGTCCGTTTGGAAGCTAGCATCTGCGTAACCGATTGCGCATAGCTTAGTATCTCCTCCATAAGTCAATACCCTATCCTTAGTCCTCCGTAGGTACTTAAGGATGTTTTTAATAGCTATCCAGTGTGCTACACCTGGATTCTTTTGGTACCGACTCGTCATACTCAATGCATATGCCACGTCTGGACGTGTGCATATCATGGCATACATGATTGATCCTAATGCAGATGCATAAGGAACACGACTCATGCGCTCAATCCCTTCAGGCGTCGTGGGTGACTGAGACTTGCTCAACTGCATCCCAGACGTCATTGGAAGGTTCCCCTTCTTGGAGTTTGTCATACTGAACCTTTCAAGAATCTTATCCAAATAAGACTCCTGACTCAATGATAACGTCCGTCGTGATCTATCTCTATAGATACGGATTCCCAATATGCGTTGTACCTCACCCAGATCTTTCATCTTGAAATGGTTCTTCAACCATCCTTTAACCGAAGATAAGAGAGGAATGTCATTCCCAATCAAGAGTATGTCATCGACATACGATATCAAGAAAACAATCTTGCTCCCACTCGACTTGACATATAAGCATGGTTCCTCGACCGATCGAGTGAAACCATACTCTTTTATCACCTGGTCGAAACGATGATTCCAACTCCGAGAAGCTTGCTTAAGTCCATAAATGGAACGCTTAAGCTTGCACACTTTCTTAGGATTTTCAGGATCTATGAAACCCTCGGGTTGCACCATGTACAACTCCTCCTCCAAATAACCTTTTAAGAAGGCACTTTTCACATCCATTTGCCAAATTTCATAGTCATGAAAAGCGGCAATCGCTACGATAATCCGAATGGAACGCAGCATAACTACGGGTGCAAAAATTTCATCATAATGCAATCCGTGCACTTGAGTGAAACCTTTTGCCACTAGTCGTGCCTTATAGGTATCTGGTTGCCCGTCTACAGAATGCTTTATTTTGTAAAGCCATTTGCACTGTAGAGGTTTTACCTTATCAGGTAAATCAACAAGATCCCATACTTTATTCTCATACATGGAGTCCATCTCGGATTTCATGGCTTCAAGCCATAGCTTTGAGTCGGAACAGGTCATGGCACCTTTATAGGTAGCGTGTTCATTACTCTCTAGGAGCAAAACGTCATTCTCCTCGACTATACCAATGTATCTGTCTGGAGGATTAGAGACTCTACCCGACCTCCTAGGTTCCTGAGGAATATTAACCGTATCATCAGTTGAAGGAACAGCTTCGTTGGTTCTTGAACCTCCGACAGCTCGAAGGTTCTATTACTTAACTTGTTCTCGAGAAATTCTTTCTCTAAGAACGTCGCACTAGCCGCAAAAAAAACTCGATGTTCGATAGGCGAATAGAAGTAATGACCAAACATTCCTTTTGGATAACCAATAAAGTATGTCTTGACCGATCGCGGGCCAAGCTTATCCTCGTGTCTCCACTTGACATAAGCCTCGCAGCCCCAAACCTGAATAAAGGATAAGTTAGGGACCGTTCCCTTCCACATTTCATATGGAGTCTTGTCGACAGCTTTAGTCGGACTTCGGTTAAGTATAAGAGCAGCTGACAAAAGAGCAAAACCCCATAATGAATCAGGTACTACCGTGTGACTCATCATGGATCGAACCATATCAAGTGATGTTCGATTTCTCCGTTCGCACACACCATTTAATTGAGGTGTTCCAGGTGGAGTTAATTGTAAAACGATTCCACAGTCTTTAAGGTGTTGATCAAACTCATTTGAAAGATATTCGCCACCCCGATCTGAACGGAGTGCTTTCACCTTTCTACCCAGTTGGTTTTCAACCTTATTCTGGTATTCCTTGAATTTTTCAAAGGACTCACTTTTATGCTTCATTAAGTAGACATATCCGTATCTACTCAAATCGTCCGTGAAAGTGATAAAATATCTATAGCCATCTCTAGCGGTAATTGACATAGGTCCACATACATCAGTATGTATGAGTCCTAATAGGTCACTAGCGCGCATTCCAACACCTTTGAAGGAAATTCGAGTCATTTTGATGATAAGACATGATTCACACGTGCCAAATGTAGAAAAATCGAATGCGGGAATAGTCCCATTCTCGACGAGTTTCTTTACACGTTTTTCATTTATGTGTCCCATTCGATAATGCCATAGATAATTTTGATCTTTGTCACCAACCTTTAATTTCTTATTATTCACGTGTAATATATCTGTGGTTTGATCTAAGATATAAATTCCATTCACGGAAATTGCTTTGCCATAAATCATTTCATTAAAAGAGAAAATACAGCTATTATCCTTTATTGAAAATGAAAAACCGTCTTTATCAAATACGGAAACAAAAATAATGTTCTTAGATAAACTGGGTACATAGTAACAGTTATATAAATATAACTCGAAACCACTTGGGAGTTGGATTACGTATGTTCCCTTTGAGACTGCAGCAACTCTAGCTCCATTCCCAACTCGCAGGTCCACATCACCCTTTCCGAGAGGTGTGATGTTTTTTAGGCCCTGCAAATGATTACACAGATGAGAACCACAACCAGTATCAAGTACCCAAGTTCCGAAACTTGCATGGTTAATCTCAATCATATGAATATAAGATGACATACCAACAGGAGTGACGCGGCCTGCTTTTATGTTCTCACGGTACACGGGACAGTTCCTCCTCCAATGTCCAGTCTTGTGACAATGGTGGCACTCAATGTCACCGCCCTTGCTCTTTGCCTTGCCTTGTGAGGCACTAGTCTCACCAGGCCCACTCTTACCGTTTCCTGGCTTCTTAAACTTTGGCTTACCTACAGTTAGGTCGCCGGGAGCTTTGCCCTTACCCTTATTCTTGTTGGAAATCATGAGAACATCTTGCTTCATCCTCTCACTCAATTTCATATCCTTCTCGGTCTGTACGAGAAGTGAGTGTAGCTCATGAGGACTTTTCTTCATGTCATTCATGTAGTAATTTGCCCTGAAAAGGGCAAAACCATCATGAAGTGAATGAAGCATACGGTCAATGACTATGCTCTCACTGATTTTGCAATCAAGTGCCTCCAATTTCTCGACATTCTCAATCATGTTAAGAATGTGTGGGCTAACCGGTTGGCCCTTCTGGAGTTTCGCTTCAAAGAAGCGACATGTATGCTCATAAGTAACGATTTTCGGTGCTTTTGAGAACTCGTTAGTGAGCGTGGTGAAAATCTTGTTTACACCTTGGGCAATGAAGCGTCTTTGCAAATTGGTTCCATTGCAAAGATGAGTACGTTCTTTATCGCACCCGCTTCCATAACGAAGTCACTATAAGCAAGTGACTCGTTAACTTCTGCAATGGGGCCTGGGTTTACCGGTATTGGCTCAGTTAAGTACCTGAGCTTACCGTCAGCAATGGCAGCATTCCGTAATGATGCCTCCCAGTCCGCAAAGTTGGACCCGTCATTTTTCAGACGTGTGAACTGATTCATGTTGTCCATGAAAGCTTTCAGCCAGGACTCGCGTCCAAGTGTGGCACTTGGCATTGAGATTTCGTTATTTCCAGCCATTTGTTGTAACAGTATTATCAAAATAAAACGTATTCTACACTGCGAAAAGAAGAATAAATATAATAAGCATACTCATCGTTATGATTTAAGTCTTAATGTAATACTGTTATAAGCGAAGACCCAAGCATTTATACAATTGACCTCCCTCAAGAATTATATAAATGATCCCAAGACTCAATTATCTGTAAATTGATAAGCCAACCTTTTGGCTAATTCTACTGTTAGAATTCTTGGTCGATAAATTTCTGTAAATTCTATCTTTAGTCCATCATAATCACGAGAAACTCTTCGGATTATAATGTTGAGGTAAACTAAGTCAACACAAACTACTTATCCAATGTAGAAGGGGTCATATGGAGAATAAGGTCCTATATGCCTACCGACGAAGAAGGGATTCATAGTTGTTTGCCCTTATAAATACTAATCTCAATTTCAGTTTTAGAGGAAGATCCCATCAACTTTATTTTAATTCATTTTAAGTAAACTAATATCTAGCATGAGTGAATGAATAAAC